>NW_026652051.1:0-32500 GCF_029873635.1 Malania oleifera
ACATAAACCCTAAACCCTAAACCCTAAACCCTAAACGCTAACCTTAAAACCTAAACCCTAAACCCTAAACCCTAAACACTAATCCCTAAATTCCTAATCTTTAAATCCTAAACCCTAAACCCTAAACCCATACCCCAAACACTAAAGCCTAAACCCTAAACACGTACCCTAAACCCGATACCCTAAACCCTAAACCCTAAACCCTAAACCCTAAACGCTAAACTTTAAACCCTAAACCCTATGCCCTAAGCCCTAATCCGAAACCCTAAACACGAAACCCTAAACCCAAAACCCTAAATCTTAAACCATAAACCCTAAACTCTAAACCCTAAAACCTAAACCCTAAACCCAAAACCCAAAACCCTAAACTCCAACCCTAAACCTTAAACCCAAAACCCTAAACCCTCAACCCTATCCCCTAATCCCTAAACCCTAAATCGAAAACCCTAAACCCTAAATACTAAACCCTAAAATCTAAACCCTAAACCCTAAACCCTAAACCCTAAACACTAGTCCCTAAATTTGGACACCCTAAACACAAATCCTTAAACCCAAAACCCCAAACCCTGAACCCTAACACTAAACCCTAAGCCCTAACTCTCAACCCTAAAACCTAAACCTCTAAACCTTAACCCAAAACCCAAAATCCTAAACCCTAACACTAAACCCTAATCCCCCAACCGTAAACCCTAAACTTTAAACCATAAACCCTAAACCCTAAACCTGCAGCCCTGAACCCTAAAACGTAAACACTAAACGCTAAACCCAAAACCCTAAACCCTAACCCCAAATCCCTAACCTTAAACCCGAAACTCGAAACCCTAAATCCTAAATCGTAAACCCTAAACCTTTAAAACCTAAACCCCAAACCCGAAACCCTAAACCCTAAACCCTAAATCCTAAAACCTTAAACCCTAAACCCTAAACCCTTAACCCTAAGCCCTAAATCCTAAACCCTTAAACCCTAAACCCAAAACAGTAAACCCTAAATCAAAACCCTAAACTCTAAGCTCTAACCCAGAACCCTAAACCCTAAACCCTAAATCCCACACCCCTAAACCCTAAACCCTAAACTCTAAACCCTAAGCCCTAAACCCTAAACCCTAAACACTAAACCCTATACCATAAACCCTAAACCCTAAACCCTAATCCCCAAACCTACACCCTACACCATAAACCCAAAACCCAAAAATCTACAACCTAAAATCTAAACCCTAACACCTAAACCCTAAACCTTAAACCCCAAACCCTAAAACCCCAATCCCTAAACCCTAAACCATAAACTCTAAACCCAAAACTCTAACCCTAAACCCAAAAACCTAAACCCTAAACCCTAAAGCCTAAACCCGAAACCCTAACCCTAAGACTTAATCCCTAAATTCCTATATTCCCAATCCCTAAACCCTAAACGCTAAACCATAAATGCTAATCCCAAAAATCCTAAATGCTAATCCCAAAAATCCTAATCCCTAAACCCTAAACCCTAAACCCTAAGCCCTAACTCAAAACCCTAAACCCTAAACCTTAAACCCAAAACCCTAAACGCTAAATCCTAAACCCTTAAACCCTAAACCCTAAACCCTAAACCCTAAATCCTAAACCCTAAGCCCTAAACCCCAAACCCTAAACACTAAAACTTAAACATAAAACCCTAAACCCTAAACCCTAAAGCCTCAACCCAAAACCCTAAACCCTATGCACTAAACCCTAAACCCTAAACTCTAAACCCAAAAACCTAACCCTAAATCTTAAATTGAGAACCTTAAACCCAAACAGTAAACCCTAAACCTAATACCCTAAACCCTAAACCCTAAAACCTAAACCCCTAAACCCTAAACACCAAACCCTAAATCCTAACACTAAACCTTAAACCATAAACCCTAACCGTAACCCCTAAACTCGAAACCACAAACACTAAACCGTAAACACTAATCCCTAAACCCCGAACCTCTAAATCTAAATCCTGATCCCTAAATCCTATGTGCTAAACCCTAAACCCTAAACTGTAAAGCGTAAGCCCTAACTCTAAACCTTAAACCCCAAACCCTAAACCTAAAACCCTAAATCCTAAACCTCTAAACCCTAAACCCTAAACCGTAAACCCAAAACTTTAAACCTTAAACCCTAAACCCCAAACCCGAAGCACTGAACCCTAAACCGTAAACACAAAACGCTAAACCCTAAACCCTAAACCATAAACCCTAACCCCAAATCCCGAACGTTAAACCCTAAACCCGAAACACAAAAACCCAAACCCTAAACCCGAAACCTTAAACCCTTAACCCTAAGCCGTAAATCCTAAACCCCTAAACCTGAAACCCTAAACCCTAAACAGTAAACCCTAAACCCTAAACCCTAAATCTAAACCCTAAACTCTAAGCCCTAACCCTAAACCCTAAACCCTAAACCCTAAACCCTAAACCCAAAACCTTAACCCTAAGCCCTAATCCCTAAATTCCAAAATTCCTAATCCCTAAACCCTAAACCCTAAACCCTAAACTCTAATCCGAAAAATCTTAATCCCTAAACCCTAAACCCTAAACCCTAAACTCTAAGCCCTAACTCAAAACCCTAAACCCTAAACCCAAGACCCTAAACGCTAAATCCTAAACCCTTAAACCCTAAACCCTAAACCCTAAACCCTAAATCCTAAACCCCAAACCCTAAACACTAAAACTTGAACACTAAACCCTGAACCCTAAACCCTAAACCCTATACACCAAACCCTAAACCCTAAACACTAAACCCTAAAGCCTAAACCCAAAACCATAAATATGCACTAAACCCTAAACCCTAAACTCTAAAACCAAAAACCTAACCCTAAACCCTAAACCCTATACCTTAAACCCAAAAAGTAAACCCTAAACCTGATACCCTAAACCCTAAACCCTTAACCCTAAAACCTAAACCCTAAACCCTAAACCCTAAACCCTAAATCTTGACACTAAACCCTAAACCATAAACCCTAACTCTAACCCCCACACCCTAAACCCAAAACACTAAACCTTAAACCATAAACCCTAAAACCAAAACCCAAAACCCGAAACCCTAAACCGTAAACACTAAACCGTAAACACTAATCCCTAAACCCTAAATCCTAAGCCCTAAACCCAAAGTGCTAAACCCAAACCAAAACCCAAAACCCTGAACACTAATCCCTAAATTCCAAATATTTAAACCCTAAACCCTAAACCCGTACCCTAAACCCGATACTGTAAACCATTAACCGTAAACCCTAAACCCTAAAACCTAAACCCCTAAACCCTAAACCCTAAACCCTAAACCCTAAACGATAAACTCTAACCCTAAATCCTAAACCCTAAACCCTAACCCCTAATACCTAAACCCTCAATCCAAAACCCTAAACCCGAAATCTAAAACCCAAAACAGTGAACGGTAAACCCAAAAACCTAAACGCTAAACTCAAAACCCCAAACCCCAAATGCTAAACCTTAAAACCTAAACCCTAAACCCTAACCCTAAACCCTAAACCCTAAACCCTAAACCCTAACACTAACCCTAAAACCTAAAGCCTAGACCCAAAACCCTAAACCCTAAACCCTATACACTAAACCCTAAATTCCAAAACCCTAAACACTAAACCTTAAACCCGAAACCCTAACCTTAAACCCTAATCCCTAAATTCCTAATTCTTAATCTCAAAACCCTAAACCCTAAACCTTAAAGGCTAATCCCTAAATTCCTAATCCCCAAACCCTAAACCCTAATTATAAACCCTAAACCCTAAACCCTAAACCCTAAAACCCAAACCCCTAAACCCTAAACCCTAAACCCTAAACCCTAAGCCTTAAACCCTAAATCCTAAGCCCTAAGTCCTAAACCCTAAACCCAAAACACTAAATTATAAACACTAAACCATAAAACCTAAACCCCAAACCTGAATTCCTAAACCGTATACCCTAAACCTAGACCCTAAATCCTAAACCCCTAAACCCTAAACCCTAAACCCAAAACCATAACACTAAACCCTAAACCCTGAATCGTAAACCCTAAACTTTAAACCCCAAACCCTAAACCCTAAAGTCGAAGCCCTGAACCCTAAATTGTAAACACTAAACCCGAAACCCAAAACCTAAAACCCTAAACTCTTAACCCTGAACCCTAATCCCTAACCTTAAACCCTAAAGCCCAAACCATAAACCTAAAACCCTAACCCCTAAACCCAAAAACCGAAACCATAAACTCGAGCCCTAAACCCTAAACCCTTAACCCTAAGTCGTCAATCCTAAACCCTTAAACCCTAAACTCTAAACCCTAAACCATAAACCCTAAACCCTAAACCCCAAATATAAACCCTAAACCCTAAGCCCTAACCCTAAACCCTAAACCCTAGACCCAAAACCCTAAACCCTAAACCCTTTACACTAAACCCTAAACCCTAAACCTTAAACCCTAAACATTAAACCCGAAACCCAAACCCTAAACCCTAATACCTAAATTCCTAAACCCTAAACCCTAAACCCTAAACCCTAAACCCTAAACACTAATCCCTAAATTCCTAATCCCTAAACCCTAAACCCTAAACCCTAAACGCTAAACCCTAAAACCTAAGAACTTAGCCCTAACTCAAAACCCTAAACCCTAAACCCTAAATCCTAAACCCCCAAACCCTAAACCCTAAATCGTAAACCCTAAACCCTAAATCCTAAACCCAAAGCCCTAAACCCCAAACCCTAAACATAAAACCTTAAACACTAAACCCAAAACCTTAAATCCTAAACTGTAAACCATAAACCCTAAACCCTAAACCGTAAACCCAAAGCCAAACTTTAAACCCTAAACCCTAAACCTTACACATTAAACCCTCAATCCTAAACCATTAAACCATAAACCCTAAACCCTAAACACTAAACCCTAAAACTAAACCCTAAACCCTAAATCGTTAACCCTAAACTTTAAACCCTAAACCCTAAACCCGAAGCCCTAAACCCTAAACCGTAAAAACTAAACCCGAAACACTAAACCCAAAACCCTAAACTCTTATCCCTAAACCATAATCCCTAACCTTATACCCTAAAGCCTAAATCTTAAACCTTGAACCCTAAAGCCTGTACCCTAAAACCAAAACCCTAAACCCGAACCCTAAACCCTAAATCCAAAAGCCTAAACCCTTAACCCTTAACCCCAAGCCGTCAATCGTATGCCTCTAAACCCTAAATTCAAAACCATAAACCGTAAACCTTAAACCCTAAACCCTAAATCTAAACCCTAAACCCTAAGCCCTAACCCAAAACCCAAAACCCTAAACCCTATACACTAAACCCTAAACACTAAACCCTAAACCCTAAACCCTAAACCCTAAACCCTAAGCCCTAACTCTAAACCCTAAACCCTAAACCCTAAACCCAAAACCCTAAATCCTAAACCCCTAAACCCTAAACCGTAAACCGTAAACCGTAAACCGTAAACTCTAAACCCTAAATCCGAAACCCAAAGCCCTAACCCCAAAACCCTACACACTAAACCTTAAACACTAAACGCTAAACCTTGAACCCTAAACCGTAAACCGTAAACCCTAAACCCTAAGCCCTAACTCTAAACCATAAACCCTAAACCCTAAACCCTAAACGCTAATCCCTAAATTCCTAATCCCTAAACCCTAATTATAAACCCTAAACCCTAAACCCTAAACCCTAAACCCTAAACCCTAAACCCTAAACCCTAAACCCTAAACCCTAAATCCTAAACACTAAGTCCTAAACCCAAAACCCTAAACACTAAACCATAAACACTAAACCCTAAACCCTAAACCCTAAACATTAAATCCTAAACCGTAAACCCTAAACCCAAAACCCTAAATCCTAACTCTAAACCCTACACTCCAAAACCTAAACCCTATAAACTAAATCCTAAGCCCCTAAACCCTAAACCCTAAACCCTAAACCCTAAACCCTAACACTAAACCCTAAACCCTAAACCGAAAACCCTAAACTTTAAACCCTAAACCCTAAACCCGAAGCCCTAAACCCTAAACCGTAAACACTATTGTTAGCTTTACCGTGATCCGAAGAGGGGGGGTGAATTGGTATTTTAAAATTTTATCTCCTAGGTGTCCTTCCTAGCAGCAGTATGTTCACAAGCCTAGGGTCAATCTAGTGCAAATAATGTAAATATACCAGAAATTAAATAAAGCAGTTTAAACAATCATACAAGCACCAGAAAGCAGTATAGAGAAGATGACATGCAGATATGTTATCGAGGTTCGGCCAACTGCCTACGTCCCCGCCTTGGCTAACCAGCACAAGGATTATCACAATACCTTGCTCACTTAAATGGGTGGAGCGGCACCTATACAAACCAGGTCAAATTACCACAGGGCTGACCTCAACCTTTACACCAATCCTTACTGGGCTGGATTACCGCCCCCTCAGGCCACGCCTGGAATCTCTCAGATATGCAATCAAAGGTACAATACAAGAGTGCTTTCACGTAAAGCGGATTTGTACCACAAATGCGCACAAACACAAAACACCACAGATGATTTAATAATGTAAGCTCTGTGTGGTCTAAATATGTCAACTCTCAACAATGTTTTCTATCAGTGTAGCAAGTACGTGAGAGTGTCAATAATAATAATCTGTGTACTTCAAAATATTCAGTCAAGCGTGTTCATACAAAGTATCAAACAAGCCTCAACATTATCAATCAATAAAATGTGTCAATCATACGAATGTGTATATGCTTGGATTGCAAAATAGATAATCTTTGTTTTTGGCAAATGATATATATACTTGTATAAATAATACCACAAAGATTAGTGTAACAAGCACAAATATCTTTTCACAAATTGTTCAATAAATTCCACAAGATATTTAAGTAAGCTTGAAATATGTTTTTGCAAATCAAAACAAATACACACTTCCAAAGATGTTGCAATGATAATGCAACACTCAGAAGTTTACCACAAGTTTTCTTAGAGTAGGCTTATTAGCAAAGCCTCCTAAGAAAACTTAGGTTATGCTCTCGAGAGAAAAATCGATTCAAACACTCTAAACAATGAGAGCAAAACCTATTTGAATATACACTCAAAGCACGTACAAATGATTTTCAAACATGAAGAAGTGAGCTAGAGTGCTTTTAGGAAAGATATGAGCAAATAGGGATCACAAGGAGGTATTTTTGCTTGAGAGAGATTTTCCTAATCCTTTTTGCTAATCAATATTTAATCCATCAAATGACAGAGTATATATAGACATTCTGAAAATTTTGACCGTTGGGGACTTATTAGGGATTATTTGAAAAGTTTAATGACACTTAAGACAATTTAACCTTGTTTAAAAAATTATTAACCGCGGTAAAAATAGGAGCAACCCGAGAGGTCCGGTCGACCAGAAATGGTTCGGTCGACCAGGACTCAAATGGCTTGGTCGACCAGGGGTGTTTTGAACTGAGTGGTCGGTCGACCGAGGAAGGGAGATTTTCCAAAATTCTAAGGTTCGATCGACCGGGCCCTTTTGAAATGTGTGGTTCGGTTGACCAGACCGCTGGGAATTCTCCCGAGACCCTTCGATCGACCAAGTAGTTGGAGTACAAAAGTGCTCGGTCGACCGGGAGGTCAGAAAGTTGACTTCCATGTGGTTCGGTCGACCGGGGTCAAATGAACTACATAGTCTCGGTCGACCGGGACCTAGGTCAACGGCTGACCCAAGTAGGGTTCGGTCGACCAGGCCAAAAATGAACTGTTTTGGCCGATCGACCGAAAGTGCACCAAGTGTGCATTTCGGTCCCGTATTGACCCAAACAAGTCCTATTCAAATGCCTAATAAACATATATGAAATATGTGTGTGTCCTAAGGTCACTTGGGGTCCAATTTGAAATCACCGAAAAAATCCGGTGTCGGTCGACCTTCAGCCTTAGGTTCTATCTCATTCATGGTTCGGTTTGAGCTTGCAAAATAAATCTGCATGTGATGTGTGTGCTTATTACAAACCGAAAAACCCTAATTACTATTACAGATAAATTTCACTGAAAATTATTACAATTAAGAGTATAAAATTGTCTTCAAGCTTTGAGCCTTCACGTGCCACTGAAGATATGCTAATATGAACCTGCACATGAACTAGATATTTATTAAATACAAGAGTATTTGTCATTATCAAAACCAGGGCGTGACCTATAAGGTCAACAACTATACCCGAAACCCTAAACCTAAAATCCTAAACTCTTAACCCTGAACCCTAATCCCTAACCTTAAACCTTAAAGCCTAAACCATAAACCTTAAACCCTAAACCCTAAACCCTAAAACCGAAACCATAAACCCGAGCCCTAAACCCTAAATCCTAAAACCCTAAACCCTAAACCCTTAACCCCAAGCCGTCAATCCTAAACCCTTAAACCCTAAACCCTAAACCCTAAACCCTAAACCCTAAACCCTAAACCCTAAATCTAAACCCTAAACCCTAAGCCCTAACCCTAAACCCTAAACCCTAAACCCAAAACCCTAAACCCTATACACTGAACCCTAAACCCTAAACCTTAAACCCTAAACATTAAATCCCAAACCCTACCCGTAAACCCTAATACCAAAATTCGTACTCCCTAAACCCTAAACCCTAAACCCTAAACCCTAAACGCTAATCCCTAAATTCCTAATCCCTAAACCCTAAACCCTAAACCTTAAACGCTAAACCCTAAACTCTAAACCCTTAGCCCTAACCGTAAACCCTAAACCCTAAATCCTAAACCCCTAAACACTAAACCCAAAACCCTAAACCCTCAACCCTAAATACTAAACCCTAAGCCCAAAACCTTAAGTCCTAAACCGTAAACCCTAAACCTTAAATCCAAAATCGTAAACCTTACACCCTAAACCCTAAACCCTAAACCCAAAGCCTAACTCTAAACCCCAAACCCTAAACCATAAACCCTAAATCCTAAACCCCTAAACCATAAACCCTAAACCCTAAGCACAAAACCCTAAATCTAAACCCTAAACCCTAAACCAGAAATCGGAAACTTTAAACCCTAAACCCTAAACCCTAAACCCGAAGCCCTGAACCCTAAAACGTAAAAACTAAACGCGAAACCTTAAACGCAAAACCCTAAACTCTTAACCCTAAACCATAACCCCAAACCTCGAACCCTAGCACCTAACTCGTAAACCGAAAACCCTAAACCCTATAACCTAAAACCGAAACCCTAATCCCAAACACTAAACCCAAAATCCTAAAACCGTAAACCCTAAACCCTTAACCCCAAGCCGTCAATCCTAAACCTCTAAATCCTAACCCCAAAACCATAAACCGTAAAACTTAAACCCTAAACCCTAAATCTAAAACCTAAATCCTAAGCCCTAACGCTAAACCCTAAACACTAGACCCAAAACCCAAAACCCTATACACCAAATCCTAAACCCTAAACCCTACACAATTAAGCCTAAACCCTAAACCCTAAGCCCTAAACCCTAAACCCAAAACCCTAAACCCTAAACCCAAAACCTTAAATCCTAAACCCATAAACCCTAAACCATAAATCGTACACAGTGAACCGTAAACCCTAAATCCTAAACCCTAAGCCCTAATCCCTAAACACTGCACACTAAACCTTAAATAGTAAACCCTAAACCCTGAACCCTAAACCTTTAACCCTAAATCGTAAACCCTAAACCCAAAACCCAAAAACCTAAACCCTAAGCCCTAACTTTAAATCCTAAATCTTAAACCCTAAACCCTAAACCATAAAAGCTAATCCTTAAACTCCTAATCCCTAAACCCTAAACCCTAAACCCTAAATCCTAAACCCCTAAACCCTAAACCCTAAACCCTAAACGCTAAACCCTAAATCCTAAACCCCTAAACCCTAAACCCTAAACCCTAAACACTAAATCTACACTAAACCCTAAACCCTAAACATTAAATCCTAAACCCTAAACTCTAAACCCTTAACCCTAAACCCCAAAACCAAAGCCTAACTATAAACCCTAAACCCTAAACCATAAACCCTAAATCCTAAACCCCTAAACCATAAACCCTATACACTAAGCACTAAACCCTAAAACTAAACCGTAAACCCTAAATAGTAAACCCCAAACTTTAAACCCTAAACCCGAAGCCCTGAACCCAAAAACGTAAAGACTAAACCCGAAACCCTAAACCCAAAACCCTAAACTCTTAACCCTGAACCGTAATCCCTAACCTTAAACCCTAAAACCAAAATCGTAAACCTTAAACCCTAAACCCTATACCCTAAAACCAAAACCCTAAACCCGAACCCTAAACCCTAAATCCTAAAACCCTAAACCCTAAACCCTTAACCCCAAGCCGTCAATCCTAAACCTCTAAACCCTAAACCTAAAACCATAAACCGTAAACCTTAAACCCTAAACCCTAAACCCTAAGCCCTAACGCTAAACCCTAAACACTAGACCCAAAAACCTAAACCCTAAACCCTATACACTAAACCCTAAACCCTAAACCCTACACCCTAAACCCTAAACCCTAAACCCTAAGCCCCAACTCTAAACCCTAAACCCTAAACCCTAAACCCAAAACCCTAAACCCAAAACCCTAAACTCTTAACCCTGAACCATAATCCATAACCTCAAACCCTAAAACCTAAATCGTAAACCTTAAACCCTAAACCCAATACCCTAAAATCGAAATCCTAAATTCAAACCCTAAATCCTAAAACCCTAAACCCTAAACCCTTAACCGCAAGCTGTCAATCCTAAAACTCTAAACCCAAAACCCAAAACCATAAACCGTAAATCTTAAACCCTAAACCCTAAATCTAATCCCTAAACCCTAAGCCCTAACGCTAAACCCAAAACACTAGACCCAAAACCCTAAACCCTAAGCCCTAACTCTAAACCCTAAACCCTAAACCCTAAACCCTAAACCCTAATCCTTAAATTCCTAATCCCTAAACCCTAAACCCTAAACCCCAAACCCTAATTACAAACCCTAAACCCTAAACCCTAAACCCTAAATCCTAAACCCCTAAACCCTAAACCCTAAACCCTAAACCATAAACCCTAAACCATAAACGCAAAACCCTAAGCCCTAACTCTAAACCCTAAACCCTAAACCTTAAATCCTAAACCGTAAACCCTAAACCCAAAACCCTAAACCCAAAGCCTAACTCTAAACCCTAAACCCTAAACCCTAAACACTAAACCATAAACCTTAAATCCTAAACCCCTAAACCATAAACCCTAAACACTAACCACTAAACCCAAAACCTGAAGCCTTGAACGCCAAACCGTAAAGACTAAACCCGAAACCCTAAACCCTAAACCCTAAACCCTAAACACTAAACCCTAAATCCTAAACCCTAAACCCTAAACCCTAAATGCTAAACACTAAGTCCTAAACCCTAAAACCTAAACACTAAACCATAAACACTAAAGCTTAAACCCTAAACCCTAAACCTTAAATCCTAAACCCTAAACCCTAAACCCTATGCCCTAACTCGAAACCCTAAACCCTAAAACCTAAACCCTAAACCCTAAATCCTAAACCCCTAAACCCTAAACCCTAAACCCTAACACTAAACCTTAAACCCTAAACCCTAAACAATAAACCCTAAACTTTAAACCGTAATCGCTAAACCTTAAACCCGAAGCCTAGAACCCTAAACTGTAAACACTAAACTCGTAACCCTAAACCTAAAACCCTAAACTCATAACCTTGAACCCTAATCCCTAACCTTAAACCCCAAAGCCTAAACCATAAATCTTAAACTCAAAACCCTAAAACCTAAAAATGAAAGCATAACCCGAGCCCTAAACACAAATTCCTAAAACACTAAACCCTAAACCCTAAGACGTCAATCCTAAACCCTTAAACCCTAAACCATAAATGCTAAACCCTAAACCCTAAACCCTTAGCCCTAACTCTAAACCCTAAACGCTAAACCCTAAACCCTAAACCCTAAATCCTAAACCCCTAAACACTAAACCCTAAACCCCAAACCCTAAATCCTAAACCCTAAGCCCTAAACCCCAAACCCTAAACACAAAACCTTAAACACTAAACCCTAAACCATAAACCCTAGACCTTAAATCCTAAACCGTAAATCGTAAACCCTAAACCTAAAGCCCAACTCTAAACCCTAAACCCTAAATCATAAACCCTAAATCCTAAAGCCCTAAACTATAAATCCTAAACCGTAAACCCTAAACCCTTACACTAAACCCTAAACCGTAAACCTTAAACTTTAAACCCTAAACCCTAAACCCGAAGCCCTGAACCCTAAACCGTAAACACTAAACCCGAAACCCTAAACCTAAAATCCTAAACTCTTAACCCTGAACCCTAATCCCTAACCTTAAACCCTAAAGCCTAAACCATAAACCTTAAACCCTAAACCCTAAACCCTAAAACCGAAACCATAAACCCGAGCCCTAAACCATAAATCCTAAAACCGTAAAACCTAAACCCTTAACCCCAAGCCGTCAATCCTAAACACTTAAACCCTAAACCCTAAATGTTAAATACTAAGTCCTAAACCCTAAACCCTAAACACTAAACCATAAACACCAAACCCTAAACCCTAAACCCAAAATGCAAAATACTAAGTCCTAAGCCCTAAACCCTAAACACTAAACCATAAACACTAAACCCTAAACCCTAAACCCTAAGCCCTAGCTCTAAAACCAAAACCCTAAAACTTAAATCCTAAATCGTAAACTATAAACTCTAAACCGTAAACCCTAAACCCTAAACCCTAAACCATAAACCTTAAATCCTAAACCCCTAAAGCATAAACCCTAAACCCTAAGCACTAAACCCTAAAACTAAACCCTAAACCAAAAACCGTAAACCCTAAACTTTATACCCTAAACACTAAACCCTAAACAACAAAGCTTAAATCCTAAACACCTAAACCATAAACCCCAAACCATAAGCACTAAACCCTAACCCTAAACCCTAAACCGTAAACCCAAAACTTTAAACCCTAAACCCTAAACTCAAAACCCGAAGCCCTGAACCCCAAATCGTAAAGACTAAACCCGAAACCCTAAACCCAAAACCCAAAACCCAAAACCCAAAACCTTAAACCCTAAACCCTAAATGCTAAACACTAAGTCCTAAACCCTAAAACCTAAACACTAAACCATAAACACTAAACCCGGAACCCTAAAACCTAAACCTTAAATCCTAAACCCTAAACCCTAAACCCTAAATCCTATGCCCTAACTCGAAACCCTAAACCATAAACCATAAACACTAAACCCTAAACCCTAAACCCTAAACCCTAAACCCTAAGCCTTAACTCTAAACCCTAAAACCTAAACCTTAAATCCTAAACCCTAAACCCTAAACCCTAAACCCTAAACCCTAAACCCAAAGCCTAACTCTAAATGCTAAACCCTAAACCCTAAACCCTAAACCATAAACCTTAAGTCCTAAACCCCTAAACCATGAACCATAAACCCTAACCACTAAACCCTAAACACTAAACCGTAAACCCTAAACTTTAAACCTTAAACCCTAAACCCAAAACCCATAGCCCTGAACCCCAAATCGTAAAGACTAAACCTGAAACCCTAAACCCAAAACCTTAAACCCTAAACCCTAAACCCTAAACTCTAAATGCTAAACACTAAGTCCTAAACCCTAAAACCTAAACACTAAACCATAAACACTAAAGCCTAAACCCTAAACCCAAAACCTTAAATCCTAAACCCCAAACCCTATGCCCTAGCTCGAAACCCTAAACGCTAAAACCTAAACCATAAACCCTAAATCCTAAACCCCTAAACCCTAAAACCTAAACCCTAACACTAAACCCTAAACCCTAAACCCTAAACCATAAACCCTAAACTTTAAATCGTAAACCCTAAACCCTAAACCCGAAGCCCTGAACCCTAAACCATAAACACTAAACCCGAAACCCTAAACCTAAAACCCTAAACTCTTAACCTTGAACCCAAATCCCTAACCTTAAACCCCAAAGCCTAAGCCATAAACCTTAAACCCAAAACCCTAAAGCCTAAACCCATAACTGTAAGACGTCAATCCTAAACCCTTAAATCATAAACCCTAAACGCTAAACCCTAAACCCTTAGCCCTAACTCTAAACCCTAAACCCTAAACTCTAAATCCTAAACCCCTAAACAATAAACCGTAAACCATAAACCGTAAACCCTAAACCCTAAATCCTAAACCCTAAGCCCTAAAGCCCAAACCCAAAACACAAAACCTTAAACACTAAACTCGAAACCATAAACCCAGGACCTTAAATCCTAAACCCTAAACCCAAAATCCTAAACCCTAAACCCAAAGCCCAACTCTAAACCCTAAACCCTAAATCATAAACCTTAAATCCTAAAGCCCTAAACCATAAATCCTTTAACCGTAAACCCTAAACCGTAACACTAAACCCTAAACCCTAAACTCGAAACCCGAAGCCCTGAACCCTAAACCGTAAACACTAAACCCGAAACCCAAAACCTAAAATCCTAAACTCTTAACCCTAAACCCTAATCCCTAACTTTAAACCTTAAAGCCTACACCATAAACCTTAAACCCTAAACCCTAAACCCTAAAACCGAAACCATAAACCCGAGCTCTACACCATAAATCCTAAAATCCTAAACCCTAAACCCTTAACCCCAAGTTGTCAATCCTAAACCCTTAAACCCTAAACCCTAATCCCTAAATGCTAAATACTAAGTCCTAAACCCTAAACCGTAAACACTAAACCATCAACACTAAATCCTAAACCCAAAACCCTAAACCCCAAACCCTAAACCCAAAATGCTAAATACTAAGTCCTAAACCCTAAACCCTAAACACTAAACCACAAACACTAAACCCTAAACCCTAAACCCTAAACCCTAAACCCTAAGCCCTAACTCTAAACCCAAAACCCTAAACCTTAAATCCTAAACCGTAAACCGTAAACCCTAAACGCTAAACCCTAAACACAAAGCCTAACTCTAAACCCTAAACCCTAAACCATAAACCTTAAATCCTAAACCCATAAAATAAAAACCCTAAACCCTAAGCACTAAACCCTAAAACTAAACCCTAAACCCAAAACCGTAAACCCTAAACTTTATACCCTAAACCCTAAACCCTAAACCATAAAGCTTAAATCCTAAACCCCTAAACCATAAACCCTAAACCCTAAGCACTAAACCATCAACCGTAAACCCAAAACTTTAAACCCTAAACCCTAAACCCAAAACCTGAAGCCCTAACCCCAAACCGTAAAGACTAAACTCGAATCCCTAAACCCAAAACCCTAAACCCTAAACCCTAAATCGTAAACCCGAAACCCTAAATGCCAAATACTAAGTCCTAAACCCTAAAACCTAAACACCAAACCATAAACACTAAAGCCTAAACCCTAAACCCTAAACCTTAAATCCTAAACCCTAAACCCTAAACCCTATGCCCTAACTCGAAACCTTAAACCCTAAAACCTAAACCTTAAACCCTAAACCCTAAACCCTAAACCCTAAACCATAAACCCTAAACCCTAAACCCTAAGCCCTAACTCTAAACCCTAAACCCTAAACCTTAAATCCTAAACTGTAAACCCTAAACCCTAAACCCTAAACCCAAAGCCTAACTGTGAACCCTAAACCCTAAACCCCAAACCATAAACCTTAAATCCTAAACCCCTAAACCATAAACCCTAAACCCTAACCACTAAACCCTAAAACTAAACCCTAAACACTAAACCGTAAACCCTAAACTTTAAACCCTAAACCCTAAACCCAAAACCCGAAGCCCTGAACCCCAAACCGTAAAGACTAAACTCGAAACCCTAAACCCTAAACCCAAAACTCTAAACCCTAAACCCTAAATGATAAACACTAAGTCCTAAACCGTAAAACCTAAAAACTAAACCATAAACACTAAAGCCTAAACCCTAAACCCTAAACCTTAAATCCTAAACCCTAAACCCTAAACCCTATGCCCTAACTCGAAACCTTAAACGCTAAAACCTAAACCCTAAACCCTAAATCCTAAACCCCTAAACCCTAAACCCTGAACCCTAAACCCTAACACTAAAACCTAAACCCTAAACCCTAAACCGTAAACCCAAAACTTTAAACTGTAAACCCCAAACCCTAAACCCGAAGCCCTGAACCCTAAACAGTAAACACTAAACCCGAAACCCTAAACCTAAAACCCTAAACTCTTAACCTTGAACCCTAATCCGTAACCTTAAACCCTAAAGCCTAAACCATTAGCCTTAAACCCAAAACCCTAAACCCTAAAAATGAAAGAATAAACCTGAGCCCTAAACACTAAATCCTAAAACCCTAAACCCTAAACCCTTAACCCTAAGCCGTCAATCCTAAACCCTTAAACCCTAAACCCTAAACCCTAAACCCTAAACCCTAAACCCTAAGCCCTAACTCTAAACCCTAAACCCTAAACCCTAAATCCTAAACCCCTAAACACTAAACCCTAAACCCTAAACCCTAAACCCTAAACCCTAAACCCTAAACCCCAAACCCTAAAAACTAAACCTTAAAAACTAAACCCCAAACCATAAACCCTAGACCTTAAATCCTAAATCGTAAACCCTAAACCCTAAATCGAAAGCCCAACTCTTAACCCTGAACCCTAAATCATAAACCCTAAATCCTAAAGCCCTAAACCATAAATCCAAAACCGTAAACCCTAAACCCTAACACCAAACCCTAAACCGTAAACCCTAAACTTTAAACCCTAAACCCTAAACCCTAAACCCGAAGCCCTGAACCCTAAACCGTAAACACTAAACCCGAAACCCAAAACCTAAAACCCTAAACTCTTAACCCTGAACCCTAATCCCTAACCTTAAACCTTAAAGCTTAAACCATAAACCTTAAACCCTAATCCCTAAACCCTAAATACTAAATACTAAGTCCTACCCCCTAAACCCTAAACACTAAACCAAAAACACAAAACCCTAAACCCTAAACCCTAAACCCAAAATGCTAATTACTAAGTCCTAAACCCTAAACCCTAAACACTAAACCATAAACACTAAACCCTAAACCCTAAACCCTAAATCCTAAACCCTAACCCTAAACCCAAAATGCTAATTACTAAGTCCTAAACCCTAAACCCTAAACACTAAACCATAAACACAAAACCCAAAACCCAAAACCCAAAACCTTAAACCCTAAACCCTAAACCCTACGCCCTAACTCTAAACCCAAAACCCTAAACCTTAAAACCAAAACCGTAAATCGTAAACCCTAAACCCTAAACCCCAAACACAAAGCCTAACTCTAAACCCTAAACCCTAAACCATAAACTAAATCCTAAACCCCTAAACCATAAACCCTAAACCCTAAGCACTAAACCCTAAAACTAAACCCTAAACCCAAAACCGTAAACCCTAAACTTTATACCCAAAACCCTAAACCTAAAACCCTAAACTCTTAACCTTGAACCCTAATCCCTAACCATAAACCCTAAAGCCTAAACCATAAACCTTAAACCCAAAACCCTAAACCCTAAAAACGAAAGCATAAACACGAGCCCTAAACACTAAATCTTGAAACCGTAAACCGTAAACCCTTAACCCTAAGACGTCAGTCCTGAACCCTTAAACCCTAAACCCTAAACTCTAAACCCTAAACCCTAAACCCTTAGCCCTAACTCTAAGCCCTAAACCCTAAACCCTAAATCCTAAACCCCTAAACACTAAACCCTAAACCCTAAACCCTAAACCCTAAACCCTAAGCCCTAAACCCCAAACCCTAAAAACTAAACCTTAAAAACTAAACCCTAAACCATAAACCCTAGACCTTAAATCCTAAATCGTAAACCCTAAACCCTAAACCGAAAGCCCAACTCTTAACCCTGAACCCTAAATCATAAACCCTAAATCCTAAAGCCCTAAACCATAAATCCAAAACCGTAAACCCTAAACCCTAACACCAAACCCTAAATCGTAAACCCTAAACTTCAAACCCTAAACCCTAAACCCTAAACCCGAAGCCCTGAACCTTAAACCGTAAAGACTAAACTCGAAACCCTAAACCTAAAATCCTAAACTCTTAACCCTGAACCCTAATCCCTAACCTTAAACCTTAAAGCATAAACCATAAACCTTAAACCCTAATCCCCAAACCCTAAATACTAAATACTAAGTCCTACCCCCTAAACCCTAAACACTAAACCAAAAACACAAAACCCTAAACCCTAAACCCTAAACCCTAAACCCAAAATGCTAATTACTAAGTCCTAAACCCAAAACCCTAAACACTAAACCATAAACACTAAACCCTAAACCCTAAACCCTAAATCCTAAACCGTAACCCTAAACCCAACATGCTAATTACTAAGTCCTAAACCCTAAACCCTAAACACTAAACCATAAACATTAAACCCAAAACCCAAAACCCAAAACCCAAACCCTAAACCCTAAACCCTAAACCCTAAACCCTAAGCCCTAACTCTAAACCCAAAACCCTAAACCTTAAATCCAAAACCGTAAACCGTAAACCGTAAACCCTAAACCCCAAACACAAAGCCTAACTCTAAACCCTAAACCCTAAACCATAAACCCTAAATCCTAAACCCCTAAACCATAAACCCTAAACCCTAAGCACTAAACCCTAAAACTAAACCCTAAACCCTAAACCGTAAACCCTAAACTTTAAACCCTAAACCCTAAACCCTAAACCATAAAACTTAAAACCTAAACCCCTAAACCATAAACCCTAAACCCTAAATACTAAACCCTAAACCCTAAACCCTAAACCGTAAACCCTAAACTTTAAACCCTAAACCGTAAACCCAAAACCCGAAGCCCTGAACCCCAAACCATAACGACTAAACCCGAAACCCTAAACCCTAAACGCTGAACCCTATACCCTAAACCCTAAATGCTAAACACTAAGTCCTAAACCCTAAAACCTAAACACTAAACCATAAACACTAAACCCTAAATCCTAAACCCTAAACCCTATGCCCTAACTCGAAACCCTGAACCCTAAACCCAAAATCCTAAACCCCTAAACCCTAAACCCTAAACCCTCAACCCTAACACTAAACCCTAAACCCTAAACCCTAAATCGTAAACCCTAAACTTTAAACCCTAAACCCTAAACCCTAGACCCGAAGCCCTGAACCCCAAATCGTAAACAGTAAACCCGAAACCCTGAACCTAAAAAATGAAAGCATAAACCCGAGCCCTAAACACTAAATCCTAAAACCCTAAACCCTAAACCTTTAACCCTAAGCCATCAATCCTAAACCCTTAAATCCTAAAGCCTAAACGCTAAACCCTAAACCCTAAACCCTTAGCCCCAACTCTAAACCCTAAACCCTAAACCATAAATCCTAAACCCCGAAACACTAAACCCTAAACCCTAAACCATAAACCCTAAATCCTAAACCCTAAGCCCTAAACCCCAAACCCTAAACACAAAACCTTAAACACTAAACCCAAAACCATAAACCCCAGACCTTCAATCCTAAACCGTAAACCGTAAACCCTAAACCCTAAACCCAAAGCCCAACTCTAAACCCTAAACCCTAAATCATAAACTCTAAATCCTAAACCCCTAAACCATAAATCCTAAACCGTAAACCCTAAACCTAAACACTAAACCCTAAACCCTAAACCGTAAACCCTAAACTTTAAACCCTAAACCCTAAACCCTAATTCCGAAGCCCTGAACTCTAAACCCTAAACACTAAACCCAAAACCCAAAACTCTTACTTCTGAACCATAATCCCTAACCTTAAACCCAAAAGCCTAAACCATAAACCTTAAACCCTAAACCCAACACCCTAAAACCGAAACCCTAAAAACGAGCCCTAAACCCTAAATCCTAAAACCCTAAACCGTAAACCCTTAACCCCAAGTCGACAATCCTAAACCTCTAAACCCTAAACCCAAAACCCTAAACCATAAACATTAAACCCTAAACCCTAAATCTAAACACTAAAACCTAAGCCCTAACCCTAAACCCTAAACCCTAGACCCAAAACCCTATACACTAAACCCTAAACCCTAAACCCTACACCCTAAACCCTAAACCCTAAACCCTAAACCCTAAGCCCTAACTCCAAACCCTAAACCCTAAACCCTAAATCACAAACCCCTAAACCCTAAACTGTAAATCCTAAACCCTAAACCCTAAACCCTAAATCCTAAACCCTAAGCCCTAAACCCTAAACCCTACACACTAAACCTTAAACACTAAACCCTAAACCCTGAACCCTAAACCTTAAACCCTAAACCGTAAACCCTAAACCCTATGCCCTAACTCTAAATCCAAAACCCAAAACCCTAAACCCTAAACACTAATCCCTAAATTCCCAATCCCTAAACCCTAAACCCGAAACCCTAAACCCTAAACCCTTAACCCTAATTATAAACCCTAAACCCTAAATCCTATACCCCTAAACCACAAACCCTAAACCCTAAACCCACAACCCTAAACCCTAAGTCATAAACCCTAAACCCTAAACACTAAACCATAAACACTAAACACTAAACCCTAAACCCTAAACCTTAAACCTAAAATCCTAAACCGTAAATCGTAAACCGTAAACCCTAAACCGTAAGCCCTAACTCTAAACCCTAAACCTTAAAACCAAAACCGTAAAGCCTAAATCCTAAACCCCTAAACCCTAAACCCTAAACTCTAAACCAAAAACCCTAACACTAAACCCTAAACACTAAACCGTAAACCCTAAACTTTAAACCCTAAACACTAAACCCGAAGCCCTGAACCCTAAAACGTAAACACTAAACTCGAAACCCTAAACCTTAAACCCTAAACCCTTAACCCTTAACCATAATTCCTAACCTTAAACCCTAAAGCCTAAACCATAAACCTTAAGCCCTAAACCCTAAACCCTAAACCCTAAAACCAAAACAATAAACCCAAGCCCTAAACCCTAAATCTTAAAACCCTAAACCCTTAACCTATAACCCCAAGTCATCAATCCTAAACCCTTAAACCTTAAACACTAAACCCTAAACCACAAACCGTAAACCCTAAATCCTAAACCCAAAACCCTAAATCCTAAACCTTTAAACCCTAAACCGTAAACTGTAAACCCTAAACCCTAAATCCTAAACCCTAAGCCCTAAACCCTAAATCCCTACACCCTAAACCAAAACCCCAAAACCCGAAAGCCTAAACCCCTAAACGCTAAACCTTAAACCGTAAACCCTAAACCCAAAATCCTAAACCCTAAGCCCCAAACCCTAAACCCTACACACAAAGCCTTAGACACTAAACCCTAAACCCTGAACACTAAACCTTCAACCCTAAACCCAAAACCCAAAACCTAAAACCCGAAGCCCAAACTCTAAACCCTAAATCCTAAACCCTGAACGCTATTCCTTAAATTCCTAATCCCTAAACCCTAAACCCTAAACCTTAAACACTAAACCGTAAACACTAAACCCTAAACCCTAAACCCCATACCTTAAATCCTAAACCCTAAACCCTAAACCCTAAACCCTAAACCATAAAACCTAAACCCTATGCCCTAACTCTAAACCCTAAACCCTAAAACCTAAACCCTAACCTAAATCCTAAACCCCTAAACCCTAAACCCTAAGCCCTAAACCCTAACCCTGAACCCTGAACCCTGAACCCTAAACCGTAAACCCTAAACTTTAAACCGTAAACGGTAAACCCTAAACCCGATGCCCTGAACCGTAAATCGTAAACACTAAACCCGAAACCCTAAACCTAAAAGCCTAAACTATTAACCTTAAACCCTAATCCCTAACCTTAAATCCTAAAGCCTAAAGCATAAACCTTAAGCCCTAAACCCTAAACCCTAACACCGAAACCATAAACCTGAACCCTAAACCCTAAATCCTAAAACCCTAAACCCTAAACCGTTAACCCCAAGCCGTCAATCCTAAACCTTTAACCCCTAAACCCAAAACGCTAAACCCTAAATCCTAAACCCCTAAAAACTAAACCCTAAACCCTAAACTCTAAATCGTAAACCCTAAGCCCTAAACCCCAAACCCTAAGCACAAAACCTTAAACACTGAACCCTAAACCCTAAACCCTAGACCTGAAATCCTAAACAGTAAATCGTAAACCCTAAACCCTAAACCCTAAACCCTAAACCCAAAGCCTAACTCTAAACCCAAAAACCTAAACCCTAAATCAAAAACCCTAAATCCTACACCCTTAAACCATAAACCCTGAACCCTAAACCCTAACACTAAACCCTAAACCATAAATCATAAACCCTAAACCCTAAACCCTAACACTAAACCCTAAACCCTAAACCCTAAACCGTAAACCCTAAACTTTAAACCCTAAACCCTAAACCCGAAGCCCTGAACCCTAAACCGTAAACACTAAACCCAAAACCCTAAACTCTTAACCCTGAACCATAAACCCTAACCTTAAACCCTAAAGCCTAAACCATAAACCTTAAACCCTAAACCGTATACCCTAAAATCGAAACTTTAAACCCGAGCCCTAAACCCAAAATCCTAAAACCCCAAACTGTAAACCCTTAACCCCAAGCCGTCAATGCTAAACCTCTAAACGCTAAACCCAAAACCCAAAACCGTAAACCTTAAAACCTAAACCCTAAATCTAAAACCTAAACACTAAGCCCTAACCCCAAACGCTAAACCCTAGACCCAAAACCCAAAACCCAAAACCCCATACACTAAACCCTAACCCATACACCCTAAACCCTAAACCCTAAACCCTAAGCCCTAACTTTAAACCCTAAACCCTAAACCCAAAACCCTAAATCCTAAACCCCTAAACCCTAAACTGTAAACCCTAAACCCTAAACTGTAAACCCTAAATCCTAAACCCTAAGCCCTAAATCCTAAACCCCACACACTAAACGTTAAAGACTAAACCCTAAACCCTAAACCCTAAATCATAAACCCTCAACCGTAAACCCTAAACCAGAAACGCTAAACCCTGAACCCTAAGCTGTAATTCTAAACCCTAAACCCTAAACCCTAAATCCTCAACGCTAATCCCTAAATTCCAAATCCCTAAACCCTAAACCAAAAACCTAAACCCTAAACACTTAACCCTAAACCCTAAAACCCTAAAGCCTAAATCCCAAACTCCTAAACCCAAAACCTTAAACCCTAAACGCTAAACCATAAACCCTAAACCCTAAACCCTAAACCCTAAATCCTAAACCCTATGTCCTAAACCCTAAACCCTAAACACTAAACCATAAACACTAAACCCTAAACCCTAAACCCTAAACCTTAAATCCCAAACCCTAAACCCTAAACCCTAAACCCTAAACCCTAAGCCCTAACTCTAAACCCTAAACCCTAAAACCTAAACCCTAAACCCTAAATCCTAAACCCCTAAACCCTAAACCCTAAACCCTAAACCCTAACACTAAACCCTAAACCCTAAATCGTAAACCCTAAACTTTAAACCCTAAACCCTAAACCCTAAACCCTAAACCCGAAGCCTTGAACCCTAATCCCTAACCTTAAACCCTAAAGCATAAACCAAAAATTTAAACCCTAAACCCTAAACCCTAAAACCGAAACCATAAACCCGAGCCCTAAACCCTAAACCATAAAACCCTAAACCCTAAACCGTTAACCCCAAGGCGTCAATCCTAAACCCTTAAACCCTAAACCGTAAACCCCAAACCATAAACCCTAAAACCTAAACCCAAAATATAAACCCTAAACCCAAAGCCCTAACCCAAAACCCAAAACCCGAGACCCAAAACCCTAAACCCTATCCGTATACACTAAACCCTAAACCCTAAACCCTAAACCCAAAACATTAAACCCAAAACCCAAAACCTAAAACCCTAAACTCTTAACCCTGAACCTTAATCCCTAACCTTAAACCCTAAAGCCAAAACCATAAACCTTAAACCCTAAACCGTAAACCCTAAAACTAAAACCATAAACCCGATCCCTAAACCCTTAATCCTAAAACACAAAACCCTAAACCCTTAACCCCAAGCCTTTAATCCTAAACCCTTAAACCCTAAACCCTAAATCTAAACCCTAAACCATAAGCTCTAACCCTAAACCCTAAACCCTAGACCCAAAACCCTAAACCCTGTACACTAAACCCTAAACCTTCAACCTTAAACAATAAACTCGAAACCCAAACCCTAAATCCTAATACCTAAATTCCTAATCCCTAAACCCTAAACCCTAAACCCTAAACCCTAAACGACAAACCCAAATCCCTAAAACCTTAGCCCTAAATCTAAACCCTAAACCAAAAACACTAAACCCAAAACCCTAAATCCTAAACCCCTTTAAACTGTAAACCCTAAACCCTAAACCCTAAACCCTAAACCATAAACCCTAAACCCTCAACCCTAAATCAAAACCAAAAACCCTAAGCCCTAACCCTAAACCGTAAACCCTAGACCCAAAACCCAAAACCCTAAACCTTATACACTAAACACTAAACACTAAACTCGAAGCCCTAAACCTTAAACCCTAAGCACTAAACCCGAAACCCTAAACCCAAAACCCTAAACTCTTAACCCCGAACCGTAATCCCTAACCTTAAACCCTAAAACCTAAACCAGAAACCTTAAACTTTAAAACCTATACTCTAAAATCGAAACCCTAAACCCTAAATCCTAAAGCCCTAAGCCGTAAACCCTTAACCCCAAGTCGTCAATCCTAAACATCTAAACCCTAAACAGAAAACCCTAAACCGTAAACCTTAAACCGTAAACACAAAATCTAAACTCTAAACCCCAAGCCGTAACCCTAAACCCTAAACCTTAGACCCAAAACCCAAAACCGAAAACCCTGTACACTAAACCCTAAACCCTAAACCCTAAACACTAAACCCTAAACCCTAAGCCCAAACTCTAAACCCTAAACCCTAAACTCTAAACCCTAAACCCAAAACCCTAAATCCTAAACCCATAAACCCTAAACAGTAAAGCCTAAACCCTAAACCCTAAACCCTAAACCCTAAGCCCTAAACCCTAAACCCTACACACTAAACCTTAAACACTAAACCCTAAACCCTGAACCCTAAACCTTAAACCCTAAACCCTAAACCCTAAACCCTAAACCCTAAACCCTAAACCCTAAGCCCTAACTCTAAACCCTAAACCCTAAACCCTAATTGCAGATCCCTAAATTCCAAATCCCTAATCCCTTAACCCTAATTAGAAACCCTAAACCCAAAACCCTAAAGCCTAAATCCTAAACCCCTAAACCCTAAACCCTAACCCCTAAACCCTAAACCATAAACCCTAAACCCTAAACCCTAACTCCTAAACCCTAAACCCTAAACACTAAACCCTAAACCCTAAACCCTAAACCTTAAATCCTAAATTGTAAACCCTAAACCGTAAACCCTAAATCCTAAACCCCTAAACTGTAAACCCTAAACCCTAAACCCTAACTCTAAACCCTAAACCCTAAGCCCTAACCTTAAACCCTAAACCCTAGACGCAAAACCCTAAACCCTAAACCCTATACACCAAACCTTAAACCCTAAACCCTACACCCTAAACCCTAAACCCTAAGCCCTAACTCTAAACCCTAAACCCTAAACCCTAAGCCCAAAACCCTAAATCCGAAACCCCTAAACCCTAAACTGTAAACCCAAAACCCTAAACCCTAAATCCTAAACCCTAAGCCCTAAACCCTAAAACTTAAACACTAAACCCTAAACCCTAAACCCTAAAACCTAAACCCAAAACCTTAAACCCTAAACCGTAAACCCTAAACCCAAAACCCAAAACCCTAACCCTAAACCCTAAACCCTAAACCCTAAACCCTAAACCCTAATTACAAACCCCAAACCCTAAACCCTAAAACCTAAGCCCAAAATCCTATACCCCTAAACCCTAAACCCTAAACCCTAAACCCTAAACCCTAAACCCTAAACCCTAAATCCTAAACCCTAAGTCCTAAACCCTCAACCCTAAACACTACACCCTAAACACAAAACCCTAAGCCTTAACTCTAAACCCTAAACCCTAAACCCAAAACCCTAAATCCTAAACCCCTAAACCCTAAACTGTAAATCCAAAACCCTAAACCCTAAACCCTAAATCCTAAACCCTAAACCCTAAACCCTAAACCTTAAACACTAAACCCTAAACCCTAAACCCTAAAACCTGAACCCCAAACCTTAAACCCTAAATCGTAAAACCTAAACCCAAAACCAAAAACCCTAAGCCTTAATTCTAAACACTAAACCCTAAACCCAAAATGCTAATCCCTAAATTCCTAATCCCTAAACCCTAAACCCGAAACCCCAAAGCCCTAAACCCTAAATCCTAAACCCTAAGTCCTAAACCCTAAACCCTAGACACTAAACCATAAACACTAAACCCTAAACCCTAAACCCTAAACCTTATATCCTAAACCGTAAACCCTAAACCCTAAACCCTAAGCCCTAACTCTAAACCCTAAACCCTAAAACCTAAACCCTAAAGCCTAAATCCTAAACCCCTAAACCCTAAATCCTAAACCCTAACATGAAACCCTAAACCCTAAATCGTAAATCGTAAACTTTAAACCCAAAAACCCGAAACCTTAAACCCTAAACCCTAAAACCTAAATGCTAAATCGTAAACTTTAAACCCATAGCCCTAACTCTAAACCCTAAACCATAAACCCTAAACCCTAAACCCTAAATCCTAAACCCCCATAAATCGTAAACGGTAAACGGTAAACCCTAAACCCTAAACTATAAACCCTAAACCCTAAATCCTAAATCTAAACACTAAATCCTACACCCTAAATACAAAACCCTAACATGAAACCCTAAACCCTAAACCGTAAATCGTAAACTTTAAACCTGAAACCCTAAACCCTAAACCCTAAAACCTATACGCTAAACCCTCAACCTTAAACCCTTAGCCCTAACCCTAAACCCTAAACCTTAAATCCTAAACCCTAAACCGTAAACCGTAAACCGTAAACCCTAAACCGTAAACCATAAACCCTAAACCCTAAGTCCTAAATCTAATCCCTAAACCCTAAACCCTAAACCCTAAACCCTAAACCCTAAACCCTAAACCCTAAACCCTTAGCCCTAACACTAAACCCTAAACCCTAAACCCTAAACCCTAAACCCTAAATCCTAAACCGCTAAACCCTAAACCTTAAAGCCTAACCCTAAACCCTAAACCATAAATCTAAACCCTAAACCCTAAGCCCTAACCCTAAACCCTAAACCCTAAACCCAAAACCCTAAACCCTAAACCATATACACTAAACCCTAAACCCTAAACCTTAAACGCTAAACATTAAACCCGAAACCCTAACCCTAAACCGTAATACCTAAATTCCTAATCCCTAAACCCTAAACCCTACACGCTAATCCCTAAATTCCTAATCCCTAAACCCTAAACCCTAAACCCAAAACGCTAAACCCTAAACCCTAAACCCTTAGCCCTAACTCTAAACCCTAAACCCTAAAACATAAACCATAAACCCTAAACCCTAAAGCCTAAACCCCTGAACCCTAAACCCTAAACCCTAAAGTCGAAACCCTAAATCCTAAACCCTAACATGAAACCCTAAACCCTAAATCGTAAATCGTAAACTTTAAACCCAAAAACTCAAAACCCTAAACCCTAAACCCTAGAACCTAAACGCTAGACCCTAAACCCTAAACCCTTAGCCCTAACTCTAAACCCTAAACCATAAACCCTAAACCCTAAACCCTAAATCCTATACCCCCCTAAACCGTAAACCGTAAACCCTAAACAATAAACCCTAAACCCTAAATCTTAAATCTAAACCCTAAACCCTAAACCCTAAACCCTAACCCTAAACTGTAAACCCTAGACCGAAAACCCTAAACCCTAAAGGGCTTAGGGTTTTGGGTTTAGATTTTGTGTTTACGATTTAGGGTTTTGGGTTTAGAGTGTAGATGTTTAGGATTGACGGCTTGGGGTTAAGGGTTTACGATTTAGGGTTTTTGGATTTAGGGTTTAGGGTTCAGGTTTAGGGTTTCAGTTTTAGGGTATAGGGTTTAGGGTTTATGGTTTATGGTTTAGGCTTTAGGGTTTAAGGTTAGGGATTATGGTTCAGGGTTAAGTGATTAGGGTTTTGGGTTTAGGGTTTTGGGTTTTGTGTTTAGGGTTTGGGATTTAGGGCTTCGAGTTTAGGGGGAGAAATACCTAGAAGATAAAATTTAAAAATACCAATTCACCCCCCCCTCTTGGGATCACGGTAAAGCTAACACTTAGTTTTTAGGGTTTAGGGTTTGGGGTTTAGGGATTTGGGGTTTAGGGTTTGCGCTTAGTATTTAGGCTTTAAGGTTTAGGGTTTATGGTTTAGGGTTTAGGGTTTAGGATTAGGGATTAGGTTTTAGGGTTTAGGGTTTTGGGTTTATAGTATAGGGCTTAGGGGTTATAGTTTTCGGGTGGGTTTAGGGTTTAGGGTTTAGGGTTTAAGGTTTCAGGCTTAGGGTTTAGGATTTACGGTTTAAGGTTTAAGGTTTAGGGTTTAGGGTTTAGGGTTTAGGGTTTAGGGTTAGGGTTTAGGGTTTAGGGTTTAGGGTTTATGGTTTTGGGTTTAGGATTTAGGGTTTAGTGTTTAGTGGTTAGGGTTAGGGTTTAGGGTTTAGGTTTGAGGGTTTAGCGTTTAGGGTTTAGTGTTTAGGATTTAGGGTTTAGGGTTTAGGGTTTCGAGTTAGGATTTATGGTTTAGGGTTTAGGGTTTAGGGTTTAGTGTTTAGTGTATATGAATTAGTGTTTAGGGTTAGGGTTTAGGGTTAAGGGTTTCGGGTTTTGGGTTTTGGGTTTAATGTGTGGGGTTTAGCGGGTTTTAGGTTTAGGGTTAAGGGATTAGGGTTAGAGTTTAGGGTTTAGGGTTTAGGGTTTTAGTGTTTAGGGTTTAGGGTTTAGGGTTTAGGGTTTAGCGTTCAGGTTTTAGCGTTTAGGGTTTAGTATTTATGGTTTGGGGTCTAGGGTTTAAGCTTAGGGTTTAGGGTTTAGGGTTTACGGTTTATGGTTTAGGGGTTAGGGTTTAGGGTTTAGTGTTTAAGATTTAGGGTTTAGTGCTTAGGGTTTAGTGTTTAGGGTTTAGGGTTTAGGGTTTATGGTTTTGTGTTTAGGGTTTAGGGTTTAGTGTTTTGTGTTAGGGTTTAGGGGGTTTACGGTTTTGGGTTTTGGGTTTAGGGTTTAGTGCATAGGGTTTAGGGTTTAGGGCTTAGGGTTTACGGTTAGAGTTTAGGGTTCAGGGCTTAGGGTTTAAGGTTTACGGTTTAAGGTTTAGGGTTTAGGGGTTGGGGGTTTGGGTTAGGGTTTAGGGTTTATGGTTTAGGGTTTAGGGTTTAGGGTTTAGTGTTTAGTGTTTATGGATTTGGGTTTAGGGTTTAGGGTTAGGGTTTTGGGTTAAGGGTCAAGGATTTAGGTTTTAGGGACTAGGGTTTAGGGTTTAGGTTTTAGGTTTTTGGGTTTAGGGTTTCCGGTTTAGGTTTTAGTGCTTTGGGTTTAGGGTTTAGGGATTAGGGTTTAGGGTTAGGGTTTAGGGATTTGTGTTTATGGTTTAGGGTTTAGGGTTTAGGGTATATGGTTTAGGTTTTAGGTTTTAGGGTTTAGGGTTTTAGGTTTATGCTTTAGGGTTTAGGGTTTAGGGTTTAGGGTTTATAGTTCAGGGTTTAGGGCATAGGGTTTAGGGTTTAGGGTTACGGATTTGGTTTTAGGGTTTAGGCTTTAGGGTTTCGGGTTTAGAGTTTAGGGTTTAGGGTTTTGGGCTTAGGGTTTAGGGTTTAGGGTTTAGGGTTTATGGTTTGGGGTTTAGGGTTTGCGCTTAGGGTTTACGCTTTGGGGTTTAGGGTTTATGGTTTATGGTTTAGGGTTTAGGGTTTAGGGTTTCGTGCATATGGACTAGGGTTAGGGTTTAGGATTAAGGGTTATGGGTTTAGGGTTTAGTGTTTAGGGTTTAGGGTTTAGGGTTTAGGGTTTAGGTTTTAGGGTTTAGGGTTTTGGGTTTTGGGTTTTGGGTTAGGGTTTTGGGTTTAGGATTTAGGGTTTAGGGTTTAGGGTTCAGGTTTTAGGGTTTACGGTTTAGGGTTTAGGGTTTAGGGTTTACTGTTTAGGGCTTAGGGTTTAGGGTTTAGGGTTCAGGATTAGGGATTCGGTTTTAGGGTTTAGGCTTAGGGTTTAGGGTTTAGCGTTCAAGGTTTTGGGTTTAGAGTTTAGGGTTTAGGGTTTAGGGCTTAGGGTTTATGGTTTAGGGTTTAGGGTTTATGGTTTGGGGTTTAGTGTTTGCGCTTAGTGTTTTGGCTTTAGGGATTAGGGTTTATGGTTTATGGTTTAGGGTTTAGGGTTTACGGTTTACGGTTTCGTGCATATGGACTAGGGTTAGGGTTTAGGATTAAGGGTTATGGGTTTAGGGTTTAGTGTTTAAGGTTTAGGGTTTAGGGTTTAGGGTTTAGGGTTTAGGGTTTAGGGTTTTGGCTTTTGGCTTTTGGGTTTGGGGTTTAGGGTTTAGTGTTTTGGGTTTGGGTTTTGGGTTTTGCGTTTAGGATTTAGGGTTTAGGGTTTATGGTTTAGGGTTTAGGGTTTACGGTTTAGGGCTTAGGGTTTAGGGTTTAGGATTAGGGATTAGGTTTTAGGGTTTAGGGTTTAGGGTTTAGTGTTTAGGATTTAGTGTTTAGGGTTTAGGGTTTAGGGTTTTGGATACAGGGTTTAGGGTTTAGGGTTTAGGGTTTACGGATTACGGTTTAGGGTTTAGGTTTTAGAGTTTAGGGTTTAGGGTTTAGGGTTTAGGGTTTACGGTTTAGGGCTTAAGGTTTAGGGTTTAGGGTTTAGGATTAGGGATTAGGTTTTAGGGTTTAGGGTTTAGGGTTTAGGGTTTAGTGTTTAGGGTTTAGGGTATAGGGCTTAGGGTTTATGGTTTTGGGTTGGGTTTTGGGTTTAGGGTTTAGGGTTAAGTGTTAAGGGCTTAAGGTTTCAGGCTTAGGATTTAGGATTTACGGTTTATGGTTTACATTTTAGGGTTTAGGGCTTAGTGTTTAGGGTTTAGGGTTTAGGGTTTAGGGATTTGGGGTTGAGGGTTTGCGCTTAGTATTTAGGCTTTAGGGTTTAGGGTTTAGGGTTTTGGTTTTACGGTTTAGGGTTTAGGGTTTTGGGTTTAGGGCTTAGGGTTTAGGGTTTAGGATTAGGGATTAGGTTTTAGGGTTTAGGGTGTAGGGTTTAGTGTTTAGGGTTTAGAGTATAGGGCTTAGGGTTTATAGTTTTCGGTTGGGTTTAGGGTTTAGCGTTTAGGGTTTAAGGTTTCAGGCTTAGGGTTTTGGATTAAGGGTTTAGGGTTTAGTGTTTAAGGTTTAGGGTTTAGGGTTTAGGGTTTAGGTTTTAGGGTTTAGGGTTGAGGGTTTTGGGTTTTGGGTTTTGGGTTTGGGGTTTAGGGTTTTGGGTTTTGGGTTTGGGTTTTGGGTTTTGGGTTTAGGATTTAGGGTTTGGGGTTTAGGGTTTAGGGTTTAGGGTTGACGGTTTAGGGCTTAGGGTTTAGGGTTTAGGATTAGGGATTAGGTTTTAGGGTTTAGGGTTTAGGGTTTAGTGTTTAGGGTTTAGTGTTTAGGGTTTAGGGTTTAGGGTTTAGGGTTTTGGATATAGGGTTTAGGGTTTAGGGTTCAGGGTTTACGGATTACGGTTTAGGGTTTAAGTTTTAAAGTTTAGGGTTTAGGGTTTAGGGTTTAGGGTTTAAGGTTTAGGGCTCAGGGTTTAGGGTTTAGGGTTTAGGGTTTAGGATTATGGATTAGGTTTTAGGGTTTAGGGTTTAGGGTTTAGTATTTTGGGTTTAGGGTATAGGTCTTAGGGTTTATGGTTTTGTGTTAGGTTTAGGGTTTAGGGTTTAGGGTTAAGTATTTAGGGCTTAAGGTTTTAGGCTTAGGATTTAGGGTTTACGGTTTATGGTTTACATTTTAGGGTTTAGGGTTTAGGGTTAGGGATTTAGGGTTGAGGGTTTACGCTTAGTATTTAGACTTTTGGGTTTAGGGTTTAGGGTTTAGGTTTTACGGTTTAGGGTTTAGGGTTTAGGGTTTAGGGTTTAGGTTTTAGGATTAGGGATTAGGTGTTAAGGTTTAGGATTTAGGGTTTAGTGTTTAGGGTTTAGACTATAGGGCTTAGGGTTTATAGTTTTCGGTTGGATTTAGGGTGTAGCATTTAAGGTTTAAGGTTTAAGTTTTAGGGTTTGGGGTTTAGGGCTTAGGGTTTAGGTTTTAGGGTTTACGATTTACGGTTTAGCACATAGGGTATGGGGTTTCGGGTTTAGGGTTTAGAGTTTATGGTTTAGTGTTAGAGTTTAGGGTTTAGGGGTAGGGTTTAGGGTTAAGGGTTTTGTGTTTAGGGTTTAGGGCTCAGGGTTTAGGCTTTAGGGTTTAGGGCTAGGGTTTAGGGTTTATGGTTTAGGGTTTGGGGTGTAGGGTTTTGGGTTTAGTTTATATGGATTTTGGTTTGGGGTTAGGGTTTACGGTTTAAGGTTTAGGGTTTAGGGTTTAGGGTTTACGGATTAGGGTTTAGGGTTAGGGTTTTGGGTTTAGGGTTTAGGGTTTATGGTTTATAGTGTTAGAGTTTAGGGTTTAGGGGTAGGGTTTAGGGTTAAGGGTTTTTTGTTTAGGGTTTAGGGTT
>NW_026652051.1:37500-41748 GCF_029873635.1 Malania oleifera
TTGGGTTTACGGTTTAGGGTTTAGTGTTTAGGGGTTAGGGTTAGGATTTTGGGTTTAGGCTTTAGGGTTTAGCGTTTAGGGTTTAGGATTTAGGGTTTAGGTTTTTGGGTTTAGTGTTTAGGGTTTTGGGTTAGGGTTTAGGGTTTAGGGTTTGGAGTTTAGGGTTTAGGGTTTAAGATATAGGGTTTAGCGGGTTTTAGGTTTAGGGTTAAGGGATTAGGGTTAGAGTTTAGGGTTTAGGGTTTAGGGTTTAGGGTTTTAGTGTTTAGGGTTTTGGGTTCCGATTTTGCATTTAGGGTTTAGGATTTAGGGTTTGGGGTCTAGGGTTTAAGTTTAGGGTTGAGGGTTTAGGGTTTACGGTGTATGGTTTAGGGTTTAGGGTTTAGTGTTTATGATTTAAGGTTTAGTGCTTAGGGTTTATGGTTTAGGGTTTTGTGTTTTGGGTTTACAATTTGGGGTTTAGGGTTTAGGTTGTAGTGTTTAGGGTTAGGGTTTAGGGTTTCGGGTTTAGGGCTTGGGGTCTTGGGTTTAGGGTTTAGTGCATAGGGTTTAGGATTTAGGTGCTAGGGTTTACGGTTAGAGTTTAGGGTTTAGGGCTTAGGGTTTAGGCTTTACGGTTTAAGGTTTAGGGTTTAGGGGTTAGGGGTTAGGGTTAGGGTTTAGGGTTTATGGTTTAGGGTTTAGGGTTTAGGGTTTAGGGTTTAGTGTATATGGATTAGGGTTTAGGGTTTAGGGTTTAGGGTTTAGGGTTTAGGGTTAGGGTTTTGGGTTAAGGGTTTAGGATTTAGGTTTTAGAGACTTGGGTTTAGGGTTTAGTGTTTAGGTTTTAGGTTTTTTGGTTTAGGGTTTCTGGTTTAGGGTTTAGGGTTTACGGTTTTGGGTTTAGGGATTACGGTTTAGGGTTAGGGTTTAGGGATTTTGGTATATGGTTTATGGTTTAGGGTTTAGGGTATATTGTTTAGGTTTTAGGTTTTAGGGTTTTGGGTTTTGGGTTATTGGTTTAGGGTTTAGGGTTTAGGGTTTATGGTTTAGGGTTTAGAGTTTAAGGCTTATGGTTTAGGGTTTAGTGTTAGGGATTAGGTTTTGGGGTTTTGGGTTTAGGGTTTAGGGTTTTCTGTTTACAGTTTAGGATTTTGGGTTTAGGGCTTGGGGTTTTGGGTTTAGGGTTTAGGGTTTATGTGTTGGGCTATAGGGTTTGCGCTTAGTGTTTAGGTTTCAGGGATTAGGGTTTATGGTTCATGGTTTAGGGTTTACGGTTTAGGGTTTAGGTTTTAGAGTATAGGGTTTTGGGTTTTAGGTTTTGGGTTAATGGTTTAGGGTTTGGGGTTTTGCGTTAGGGTTTAACATTTTTGGTTTTTGATTTAGGGTTTAGGGTTCAGGGTTTAGGGTTTATGGTTTAGGTTTTAGGTTTTTGGGTTTAGGGTTTAGGATACGAGGTTTAGGATTTAGGGTTCAGGGTTTAGGGTTAACGATTTAGGGTTGAGGTTTTAGGGTTTAGGGTTTAGGGTTTAGGGTTTAGGGTTTACAGATTAGGGTTTAGTGTTTAGGGCTTAGGGTTTAGGGTTTAGGATTCGAGATTAGCTTTTAGGGTTTAGGGTTTAGGCGTTTTGGGTTTAGTGTTTAGGGTTTTGGGTTTATGGTTTAGGGTTTAGGGCATATGGTTTAGGGTTTAGGGTTAGGGATTAGGTTTTAGGGTTTAGGCTTTGGGGTTTAGGGTTTTGAGTTTAGTGTTTAGGGTTTTGGGTTTGGGGCTTAGGGTTTAGGGTTTAGGGTTTATGGTTTAGGGTTTATGGATTGGGGTTTAGTGTTTGCGCTTAGTGTTTAGGTTTCAGGGATTAGGGTTTACGGTTTAGGGATTAGGGTTAAGGGTTATGGGTTTAGGGTTTAGTGTTTAGGTTTTAGGGTATAGGGTTTTGGGTTTTCGGTTTAGGGTTTTGGGTTTGCGGTTTTGGGTTAGGGTTTAAGGTTTTTGGTTTTCGATTTAGGGTTTAGGGTTTATGGTTTAGGTTTTAGGTTTTAGGGTTTAGGGTTTAGTGTTTAGGGTTTAGGATACAAGGTTTAGGATTTAGTGTTCAGGGTTTAGGGTTTAGGTTTTAGGGTTTAGGGTTTAGGGTTTAGGGTTTACAGTTTACGGTTTAGTGTTTACGGATTAGGGTTTAGGGTTTAGGGTTTAGGATTAGAGATTAGGTTTTAGGGTTTAGGGTGTAGGCGTTTAGGGTTTAGTGTTTAGGGTTTAGGGTATAGGGCTTAGGGTTTATGGTTTTGGGTTAGGTTTAGGGTTTAGGGTTTAGTGTTTAGGGCTTAAGGTTTCAGGCTTAGGATTTAGGGTTTACGGTTTAAGGTTTAGGGTTTAGGGTTTAAGGTTTAGGGCTTAGGGTTTAGGGTTTAGGGTTTAGGTTTTAGGGATTTGGGGTTTAGGGTTTGCGCTTAGTATTTAGGCTTTAGGGTTTATGGTTTAAGGTTTAGGGTTTAGGGTTGAGGGCTTAGCGTTTAGGGTTTAGGATTAGGGATAAGGTTTTAGGGTTTGGGGTTTAGGGTTTAGGGATTAGGGTTTAGGGTTTAGTGTTTAGGGTATAGGGCTTAGGGTTTATGGTTTTGGGTTGGGTTTAGGGTTTAGGGTTTAGGGTTTAGTGTTTAGGGTTTAAGGTTTTAGGCTTAGGGTTTAGGATTTACGGTTTAAGGATTAGGGTTTAGGGTTTAGGGATTATGGTTTAGTGTTAGAGTTTAGGGTTTAGGGTTTAGGGTTTTGTGTTTAGGGTTTAGGGTTCAGGGTTTAGGCTTTAGGGTTTACGGTAAAGGTTTGGGGTTTATGGTTTAGGGTTTCGGGTTTAAGGTTTCGGGTTTAGTGTATATGGATTAAGGTTTTGGGTTTAGGGTTTAGCGTTAGGGTTGAGGGTTAAAGGTCTAGGGTTTAGGGCTTAGCATTTAGGGTTAGAGCTTAGGGTTTAGTGTTTAGGGTTTAGGGTTTAGGGTTTTAGTGTTTAGGGTTTTACGTTTAGGGTTTTGGGTTTTGGGTTTAGGGTTTAGGGTTTAGGATTTAGGGTTTAGGGTTTAGTGCTTAGGGTTTAGGGTTTAGGGTTTAGGGTTTAGGGTTTAGGGTTTGTGGTTTAGGGTTTAGTGTTTTGTGTTTTGGGTTTTAGGGTTTAGGGTTTAGGATTTAGGGTTTAGGGTTTAGGGTTTATGGTTTAGGGTTTAGGGTTTAGGGTTTAGGGTTTAGGGTTTAGGGTTAAGGGGTTAGGGTTTAGGGTTTAGGGATTGGGGTTTAGGGTTTAGTGTATATGGTTAAGGTTTTAGGTTTTAAGGTTTAGGGTTTAGGTTTTATGGTTTAGGGTTTAGGGTTTAGAGTTTAGGGTTTAGGGTTTAGGGTTTAGGGTTTAGGGTTTAGGATTTAGGGTTTACGGTTTAGGGTTTAGTGTGTAGGGTTTAGGGTTAGCGTTTAGGGTTTGGGGTTTAGGGTTTAGGGTTTAGGGTTTAATGTTTAGTGTTTAGCGGGTTTAGGGTTTAGGGTTTATGGTTTAGGGTTAGAGTTTAGGGTTTAGGGTTTAGCGTTTAGGGTTTAGGGTTTTAGTTTTTAGGGTTTAGGGTTTTGGGTTTAGGGTTTAGGGTTTAGGTTTTAGCATTTTGGGTTTAGGGATTAGGGTTTAGGGTTTTGGGTTTTGGGTCTAGGGTTTGGGCTTAGGGTTTAGGGTTTAGGGTTTATGATTTAGTGTTTATGGTTTAAGGTTTAGGGCTTAGGGTTTAGGCTTTTGGGTTTAGGGTTTAGGGTTTGGGTTTTAGGGTTTGCGGTTTGGGTTTAGGCTTTAGGGTTTAGGGTTTAGTGTTTAGGGGTTAGGGTTAGGGTTTAGGGTTAATGGTTTAGGTTTTAGGGCTTACGGTTTAGGGTTTAGTGCATATGGATTAGGGTTTAGGGTTAGGGTTTATGGTTTAGGGTTTAGGGTTTAGGGTTAGGTTTTAGTGTATATGGATTAGGGTTTAGGGTTTAGGGTTTAGGGTTTAGGGTTTAGGGTTTAGGGTTTAGGGTTTAGGGTTTAGTGTTAGAGTTTAGGGTTTAGGGTTTAGGGTTTAGGGTTTTAGTGTTTATGGTTTTGGGTTTAGAGTTTAGGGTTTAGGGTTTAGGGTTTAGGTTTTAGGGTTTAGGCTTAGGGTTTTGGGTTTAGGGTTTAGAGAGTGGCACGCTTTTATGTTGATTTGAGGGATAGGGCATGATAGTGAGACAGTCCCCCCTTCCCCCTTTTTATCTAGTTTTTT
>NW_026652052.1:0-54619 GCF_029873635.1 Malania oleifera
AACACGACTAATCCCCCTCACCCCCTCGAACCTTTCCCACCCCCCCCCTACCCCCCCCCCCCCCCCTCCCCCTCCCCCCACCCCCCCCCCCCCCCCCTCCTCCCACCACATACAACCCTAAACTAAACCCTTAGCCCAAAACCCTAAACACTAAACCCTAAACCATAAACCCTAACACTAAACCCTAAACCTTAAACCATAACCCGAAACTCTAAACCCAAAAATATAAATCCCAAACCATAATCCCTAAACCCTAAACCCCAAACCCCAAACCCTAACCCTAAACCGTAAACCCTAAACCCTAAGCCCTAGACCCTAAATCCTATACACTAAAGTTTAAACCTTAAACCCTAAGCGTTAAGCCATAAACCGTAACCGCACGCCCAAAACCACATACACTAAACCCTAACCCCAAAACCCTAAACCATAAGCCCTAAACCATAACATTAAACCCTAAACCCTAAACCCAAAACCATAAACCTTAAAACCTAAACCCTAAACCCTAAACCCGAAACCTGAAACCCTAATCCCTAACCATGAACCCTAAACCCTTAACCCTAAACCGCAAACCCTAAACCCCAAAACCCTAAACCCTAAACCCTAAACCCTAAGCTCTAACCGTAAATAATAAACCCTAAACCTTAAACCTTATACACTAAACCCTAAACTTTAAACCCTAAACCCTAAACCCCAAACCCTAACCCCAAAACCCTTAACCCTAAACCCTAAACCCTATGCACTTACCCAAAACCTTAACCCTGAATCCTAAACCCTATGCCTAAACCCTAAACCCCAACCTTAAACACAAAATCCTAAACCCTTAACCCTAAACCCTAAACACCAAACCCAAAACCCCTAATCCCTAAACCCATAACCCTAAACCCTAAACCCTAAACACTAAGCCCTAACCCTAAACCCTAAGCCCTTACACTAAACCCTAAACCCTAAACCCTAAACCTTAAACCCTAAACCCTAAACCCTAAATCCTAAACCCCTAAACCGTAAACCCTAAACCCTAAACCCCTAAACCATAAACCCTAATCCCGAAACCCTAAACCCAAACACCAAACCCAAAACCCAAAACCCAAGACCCAAAACCCTAAACACTAAACCCTCTACCTTAACCATAAACCCTAACCCCTAAACCCAAAACACTAAACCCCAAGCCATAACCCTAAACCCTAAACCCGAAACCTTAAGCCCTAAACCCTAAAATCCAAACACTAATCCCTAAACCCTAAACTCTAAACCCTAAACACTAAACCCTAAACCCTAAACCGTAACACTAAACCATAAACCATAAACTAAAAACCCCAACCCTAAACCCCAAACCCTAAACCCTAAACCCTAAACCCAAAACACTAAACCCTATACCTTAACCCTGAACCCTAAACCCTAAACCCTAAGCCCTAACACTAAACCCAAAACCCTAAGCCCTAAGCCGTAACCCCTAAGCCCTAAACCCTGAAAACGAAACACTAAACCCTTAGACCTAATCCCTAAATACTAAAACCTAAATCGCAAACCCTAAACCCCAAAACCTAAACCCTAAACCCTTAACCTTAAACCCTAAACCCTAAACCCAAAACCCTAAACCCAAGACCCAAAACAATAAACCCTAAACCCTAAAACCCAAAACCCTAGACCCAAAACCAAAAACACTAACCCCAAACCCTAGACCCTAAATTTTATACAGAAAACCCCAAACCCAAAACCTTTAACCCAAAGCCCTAAACCCTAACCCTAACCCTAACCCTAAGCCCTAAACCCTAACTCCTACAACCCAAAACCCAAAACCCAAAACCCAAAACCCTAAACACTAAACACTGAACCCTAAACCCTAAACACTAAACCCTAAACCCCAAACGCTAGCCTCTAAACCCCAACCTTAAACCTTAAACTCTAAACCGTAAACCCTAAACCTTAAACCCTAAACACAAAACGCTAAAACGTAAAACCTAAACCCTAAACACCATGCCCAAACCTTAAACCCACAACACTAAACCATAAACCCGAAAGCCAAAACCCTAACCCTAAACCTTAAACCCTAAACCCTAAACCCTAGACCCGAAACCGTATACACTAAACCCTAAACGTTGAACCCTAAGCCCTAAGCCCTAAACCGTAACCCTAGATCCAAAACCCTATACACTAAACCCTAAAAACTAAACCCTAAACCCTAAACCCTAAGCCCTAAACCATAACACTAAACCCTAAACCGTAAATCGTAGACCTTCAAACCTAAACCCTAAACCCTAAACATTAAACACAAAACACGAAACCCTAAACACAAAAACCTAAACCATAAACCCAAACCCCTAACCCCAAAACACTAAAGACTAAACCCTAAACCCTAAATCCTATGCCTTAAACCCAAAACTCTAAACCTTAAATCCAAAACCCTAACTTGAAACCCTAAACCCTAAACTCTAAACCCTAATCACTAAACCCTAAACCCAAAACCCAAAACCCAAAACCCTAAACACAAACCGTAAACCCTATACCCTAAACCCTAAATGCTAGACCCTAAACCCTATACACTAAACCCTAAACCCTAAACCCTAAACGCTAAAACCTAAACCCTAAACCCTAACCTCTAAACCCCAACCCTAAACCTTAAACCCTAAACCGTAAACCCTAAACCCGAAACGCTAAACCCTAAAACCTAAATCCTCAACCATAAACCCTATGCCCTAACCTTAAACCAACAACACTAAACCATAAACCCGAAACCCTAAACCCTAACCCTAAACCCTAAACCCTAAACACTAACCCTAAACCCTAAGCCCAAAACCCTAGACCCTAAACCGTATAGACTAAACCCTAAACCCTAAGCACTAAACTCAAACCCTAACCCTAAACCTTAAACCCTAAAGACAAAAACCTAAACCATAAACCCTAACCCCTAACCCCAAAACACTAAACACTAAACCCTAAACCCTGAAACCTAAACCCTAAAACCATAAACCCAAAACCCAAAACCCTAACCATAAACCCTAAGCACTAAACCCTAGACCCTAAACCCTATACACTAAACCCTAAACCCTAAACCTCAAACCCTAAGCACTAAACCCTAACCCTAACCCTAAACCCTAAACCCTAAACACAAAAACCTAAACCATAAACCCTAACCCCTAACCCCAAAACACTAAACACTAAACCCTAAACCCTAAATCATAAGCCCTAAACCCAAAACAATAAACCCTAAATCCAAAACCCTAACCTGAAACCCTAAACCCTAAACTCTAAACCCTAATAACTAAACCCTAAACCCAAAACCCTATGCACTAAACCCTAAACACAAACTGTAAACCTATACCCTAAACCCTAAATGCTAGACACTAAACCCTATACACTAAACCCTAAACCCTAAACCCTAAACACTAAACCCTAAACCCTAAACCCTAAACCCTAAATCCTAAGCCCTAAACCCAAAACTCTAAACCTTAAATCCAAAATCCTTACCCGACACCCCAAACCCCAAACTCTAAACCCTAATCACTAAACCCTAAACCCAACACCCAAAACCCTATGCACTAAACCCTAAACACAAACCGTAAACCCTATACCTTAAACCTTAAATGCTAGACCCTAAACCCTATACACTAAACCCTAAACCTTAAACCCAAAACCCTAAACACTAACCCCAAAACCATAAACACTTAACCCTAAACCCTAAACCCTCAATCCAAAACCATAACCCGAAAAACCCTAAACCCTAAACCCAAAACCCAAAACCCTAAACCCTACACACTAAGCCCAAAACACTAAACCCAATACCTTAACCCAAAACCCAAAACCCTAAACACTAAACCCTAAGCCCTAACACTAAACCCCAAACCATAAACCCTAAACCCTATGCCCTAACCCTAAACCCTCAACACAAAATCGTAAACCCGAAACCCTAAGACCTAAATCCTAAACCCTAAATCGTAGGCTTAAACCCTAAACCCTAAACCCTAAACCCTAAACCCTAAACCCTAAACATGAAACCCTTAACCCTTAGCCCAAAACCCAAAGCCCTAAACTCTGAACCCTAAACACAAAACCCTAAACCCTAAACCCAAACCCTAAACCCTAAACCCTAAACCCTAAACACTAAACCCTAAACCCTAAACCCTAAACCGTAAATACTAAACCCTATACCTTAACCCTAAACCCTAAACCCTAAACCCTAAACACTAAACCCTAAGCCCCAACACTAAACCCTAAACCCTAAACCCTAATAAGCCCGAAGCCCTAAACCCTAAAACCTAAACACTAAACCCTAAGCCCTAAACCATAAACCCTAAACCCTAAACCCTTAACCTTAGCCCAAAACCATAAACCCTAAGCACTAAACCCTAAACCATAAACCCAAAACCCAAAACCCTAAACCCCAACCCTAAACCGTAAACCCGAAACCCTAAAACCTAAACCCAAAACCCTGAACCCTAAACTCTAAATGCTAAATACTAAACCCGATACCTTAAACCAAAACGCTGAACCTTAAAACCTTAACACAAAACCCATAGCCCTAATACTAAACCCAAACCGCTAAACCTTAAACCCTAAACCCTAAGCCCTAAACCCTAAAACCTAAACATTAAACACTAAGCCCTAAACCCTAAATCCTAAACCCTAAACATTAAACCCCAAACCTTAAAACCTAAACCCTAAACCTCAAATCCTAAACCCTAAATCCTAACACTAAAGCCTATACCCCAAACCCTAAACCCTAAACCCAAAACCCTAGGCCTAAGCCCTAAACGCTAAACCCTAAACACTAAACCGCAAACCCTAAACCCTAAACCCTAAACCCTAAACCCTAATCCCTAACCCTAAAACCAAAACCCTAAACCCTAAACCCTAAACCCTAAACCCAAGACCCTAAACCATAAACGCTAAACCCTAAACCGTAAAAACCTAAACCCTACACAAAAAACCCTAAACACAAACCTTAAACACTAAACCCGAAACCCTATACACTAAACCCCAAACCCTAAACCTTTAACCCAAAGCCCTAAACCCTAACCCTAACCCTAAGCCCTAAACCCTAACCCCTAAACCCCAAAACCCTAAACCCTAAACCCTAAACACTAAACCCCAAACCCTAAACCCTAAACACTAAACCCTAAACCCTAAACCCTAAACCCTAACCTCTAAACCCCAACCCTAAACCTTAAACCCTAAACCGTAAGCCCTAAACCCTAAACCCTAAACCTGAAACGCTAAAACCTAAAACCTAAACCCTAAACCCTAAACCCTATGCCCAAACCCTAAACCCACAACACTAAACCATAAACCCAAAAGCCTAAACCCTAACCCTAAACCTTAAACCCTAAACCCTAAACCCTAGACCCTAAACCCTATACACTAAACCCTAAACCTTAAACCCTAAGCCCTAAGCCCTAAACCGTAACCCTAGATCCAAAACCCTATACACTAAACCCTAAACCGTTAACCCTAAACCCTAAGCCCTAAACCGTAACCCTAAACCCTAAACCACAAACCTTAAACCATAAACCCTAAACCCTAAACCCTAAACTCTAAACACTAAACCTTACACCCTAAACCGCAAACCCTAATCCCTAACCCTAAACCCTAGACCCTGAACCCAAAACCCAAAACCTTAAACCTTAAACCCTAAAACCCAAGACCCTAAACCCTAAAATCGAAACCCTAAACTCTAACCCTAAACAATAAACCTTATACACTAAACCCAAAACCTTAAACTCAAAACCCAAAACCTCAAACCCTTAACCCTAAAGCCAAAACCATAAACCCCTAAACCCCAAAACCCTAAACCCTAAACCCTAAACCCTAAACCCTAAACCCAAAACCTTAAACACTAAACCCTAAACACTAAGTCGTAAACACTAAACCTTAAACACTAAACCCCAACCCTAAACCTTAAACCCTAAACCGTAAACCGTAAACCCGAAACGCAAAACCCTAAACCCTAAACCCTAAACCCTATGCCCTAACCTTAAACTCACAACACTAAACCATAAACCCGAAACCCTAAACCCTAACCCTAAACCCTAAACCCTAAACCCTAGACCCTAAACCCTATACACTAAACCCTAAACCTTAAACCCTAAGCCCTAAGCCCTAAACCGTAACCCTAGACCCAAAACCCTATACACTAAACCCTAAACCCTAAACCCTAAGCCCTAAACCATAACACTAAACCCTAAACCGTAAATCGTAAACCTTAAACCCTAAACCCTAAACCCTAAACTCTAAACACTAAACCTTAGACCCTAAACCCCAAACCCTAATCCCTAACCCTAAACCCTAAACCCTTAACCCAAAACCCTAAACCCTAAACCCTAAAACCCTAGACCCCAAACCCTAAAACCTAAAATTTAAACTCTAACCCAAAACAATAAACCCCAAACCTTAAACCTTATACACCAAACCCTAAACCTTAAACCCCAAAACCCAAAACCCCAAACCCTAAACCATAAACCCAAAACCATAAACCCTAAACCCTATGCCCTAACCCAAAACCTTAACCCTAAACCCAAAACACTAAATCCTAAACCCCATACCATAAACGCTAAACCCTAAAACCCAAACGCTAAACCCTTAGCCCAAAACCCTAAACCCTAAAACCTAAACCCTAAACCCTAAACCCTAATCCCTAATCCCTAAAAACTAAACCCTAAACCCTAAACCCTAAACCCTAAACGCTAACCCTAAACCCTAAGCCGTAAACCCTAGATCCTAAACCCTATACACTAAACCCTAAACCCTAACCCTCAAACCCTAGGCACTAAACCCTGACCCTAACCCTGAACCCTAAACCCTAAACGCAAAAACCTAAACCATAAACCCTAACCCCTAACCCTAAAACACTAAACACTAAACCCTAAATCCTAAGCCCTAAACCAAAAACTGTAAACCCTAAATCCAAAACCCTAACTCGAAACCCTACACCCTAAACTCTAAACCCTAACCACTAAACCAAAAACCCAAAACACAAAACCCTATGCACTAAAACCTAAACACAAACCGTAAACCCTATACCCAAAACCCTAAATGCTAGACCCGAAACCCTATACACTAAACCATAAACCCTAAACCCTAAACCCTAAACCCTAACCTCTAAACCCTAACCCTAAACCCTAAACCCTAAACCCTACACCCTAAACCCGAAACGCTAAACCCTAAAACCTAAACCCTAAACCCTATGCCCTAACCTCAAACGCATAACACTGAACCATAAACCCGAAACCTTAAACCCTAACCGTAAACACCAGACCCTAAAGCCTATACACTAAACCTTAAACCTTAAACCCTAAACCCTATGCCCTAAGCCCTAAACCGTAACCCTAGACCCAAAAACCTATACACTAAGCACTAAACCCTAAACACTAAACCCTAAACGCTAAACCCAAAGCACTAAACCATAACACTAAACCCTAAACCGTAAATCGTAAACCTTAAACCCTAAACCCAAAACCCTAAACTCCAAACACTAAACCTTAGACCCTAAACCCCAAACCCAAATCCCTAACCCTAAACTAAACCCTTAACCCAAAACCCTAAACCCAAAACCTTAAACCTAAAATCCTAAACCCTAAACCCTAAACTCGAACCCAAAACAATAAACCCTAAACCTTAACCCCTATACACTAAACCCTAAACCCTAAACCCAAAACCCTAAACCCTAAACCCTAAACCAAAAACCATAAACCCTAAACCCTATGCCCTAACCCAAAACCTTAACCCTAAACCCAAAACCCTAAATCCTAAACCCTATACCATAAACGCTAAACCCTAAAACCTAAACGCTAAACCCTTAACCCTAAACCCTAAACCCTAAAACCTAAACCCTAAACCCTAAACCCTAAACTCTAACCCTAAACCCTAAGTCCTAAACCCTAGACCCTAAACCCTATACACTAAACCCTAAACCCTAAACCTCAAACCCTAAGCACTAAACCCTAACCCTAACCGCAAACCCTAAACCCTAAACACAAAAACGTAAACCATAAACCCTAACCCCTATCCCCAAAACACTAAACATTAAACCCTAAACCCTAAATCCTAAGCCCTAAACCAAAAACTCTAAACCCTAAATCCAAAACCCTAACCCGAAACCCTAAACCCTAAACTCTAAACCCTAAACACAAACCGTAAACCCTATACCCAAACCATTAAATGCTAGACGCTAAACCCTAAACCCTAAACCCTAAGACATAAACCCTAAACCCTAAACCCTAAACGCTAACGCCTAAACCATAAACACTAAACCCTAAACCCTAAACCCTCAATCCAAAACCTTAACCCGAAACACTAAACCCTAAACCCTAAACCCCAAACCCTAAACCCAAAACCATAAACACTAAACCCTAAACACTAAACCCTATACCTTAACCCAAAACCCTAAACCCTAAACATAAACCCTAAGCCCTAACACTAAACCCTAGACCCTAAACCCTAAACTCAATGCCCTAACCCTAAACGCTATACCCTAACCCAAAACCTTAACCCCAAACCCAAAACCCTAAATCCTAAACCCTATACCATAAACGCTAAACCCTAAAACCTAGACGCTAAACCCTTAATCCTAAACCCTAAACCCTAAAACCTAAACCCTAAACCCTAAACCCTAAACCCAAAACCCAAAACCCTAAACCCTAAAACCCTAAACCCTAAACTCTAACCCTAAACCCTAAGTCCTAAACCCCAGACCCTAGACCCTATACACTAAACCCTAAACCCTAAACCTCAAACCCTAAGCACTAAACCCTAACCCTAACCGCAAACCCTAAACCCTAAACACAAAAACGTAAACCATAAACCCTAACCCCTATCCCCAAAACACTAAACATTAAACCCTAAACCCTAAATCCTAAGCCCTAAACCCAAAACTCTAAACCCTAAATCCAAAACCCTAACCCGAAACCCTAAACCCTAAACTCTAAACCCTAATCACTAAACCCTAAACCCAAAACCCAAAACCCTATGCACTAAACCCTAAACACAAACCGTAAACCCTATACCCTAAACCCTAAATGCTAGACCCTAAACCCTATACACTAAACCCTAAACCCTAAGACAAAAACCCTAAACCCTAAACCCTAAACGCTAACCCCTAAACCATAAACACTAAACCCTAAACCCCAAACCCTCAATCCAAAACCTTAACCCGAAACACTAAACCCTAAACCTTAAACCCCAAACCCTAAACCCAAAACCATAAACACTAAACCCTAAACCCTAATCCCCAAACCCTAAACCTTAAAGCCTGAAGCCTAAACCCTAAAGCCTAAAGCCTAAAGCCTAAGCCCTAAACCCTAAACCGTAAACCGTAAACCCTAAACTTGAACTATAAACGTTAAGCCCTATACACTAAACCCAAAACCTTAAACCATAAGCCCTAAACCCTAAACCCAAAACCCCAAACACAAAACCCTAAACCCTAAGCCCCAAGATCTAAGCCCTAACCCTAAAGCCACCCTTAACCCTAAACCCTAAACCATAAACACTAAACCCTAAACCCCTAATCCCAAAACCCAAAACCCTAGACCCTAAACCCTAAACCCTAAAATCTCACCCTAAACTCTAAGCCCTTAGATTAAACACTCAACCCTAAACCACCTTAAACCCTAAACGCTAAACACTAAATGCTAAACCCTTAAACCGTAAACCGTAAACCCGAAAACCTAAACCCTAACACTAAACCCTAAAACCCTAAACACAAAACCCAAACTCTAAACCTTAAACCCTAAACACTAAACCCTAAAACTATAAACCCTAAACCCTAAACCCTAAATCCCTAAACCCTAAACCCTAAACCCTAAACCCTAAACCTTAAACCCTAAACCCTAAACCCTAAACATTAAACCCCAACCTCTAATCCTAAACCATAAACCATAAACCTTAAACCCTATACACAAAACCCGACCTCAACCCTAAAAGGTAAACCCTAAACCAAAAACCCTAAAAACTAAACTTTAAACCATAAACCCTAAACCCCTAAACCTTAAAGGAAAAATCCAAAACCCTAAACCCAAAACACAAATCGTAAATTCTAAGCCCTAAAACCAAAACCCTAGACCCTAAACCCTATACACTAAACCCTAAACCTTAAACCCTAAAACCTAAGCCCTAAACCTTAACCCCTAATTCCTAAGCCCAAAACCCTAGACCCTAAACCCTAAACCCTAAGATCTCACCCTAAACCCTAAGCCCTTTCATTAGACACTCAACCCTAAACCGTAAACCTCAAACCCTAAATGCTAAACCCCTAAACCGTAAACCCTAAACCCAAAACCCTAAACCCAAACTTTAAACCTTAAACCCTAAACACTAAACCCTAAAACCCTGAACCCTAAACCCTAAACCCTAAACCCTAAACACCAAACCCCAACCTCAAACCCTAAACCATAAACCATAAACCCTAAACCCTAAACCCTAAACCCTATACATAAAACTCGACCTAAACCCTAAAAACTAAACCCTAAACCATAAAGCCTAAAACCCTAAACCCTAAAGGCAAAACCCAAAACCCTAAACCCAAAACACAAACAATAAACTCTAAACCCTAAAACCCAAACCCTAGACCCTAAACCCTGTACACTAAACCCTAAACCTTAAACCCTAAAACCTAAGCCCTAAACCCTAAACCCTAAAACACTAAACCCTACTGCTAAACCCAAAACACTAAACCCTAAACCCTAAACCCTATACCTTAACCCTAAAGCCTAAAGTCTAAACCCTAAACACAAAACCCTAAGCCCTAACACTAAACCCTAAACCCTAAAGACTAAACCCTAAACCCAAAGCCCTAAACCATAAAACCTAAACACTAAACCCTAAGCCCTAAACCCTAAACCCTAAACCCTAAACAGTAAACCCTAAAACCTAAACCCTAAACCCTAGGCCTAAACCCTAAACTCTAAACCCTAAAACCTAAACGCTAAACCCTAAACCCTAAACCCTAAACCCTAAAACCCTAAACCCTAAACGCTAAACCCAAAACACTAACCATAAACCCTAAACACAAGACCCCAATCCCCATACACTAATCCCAAAACCTTAAAACTTAAAACCTAAACCCTAATCCCTAAACCATAAATGCCAAAACCAGAACCCTAAACCATAAACCCTAAACCCTAACCCCTAAACCCTAAACACTAAACCCTAAACCCCAAGCCCTAAACCCTAAACCCTAAACCCTAAATCAAAAACCCTAACTCGAAACCCTAAACCCTAAACTCTAAACCCCAAACCCTAAACCATCAACCCAAAACCCTATGCAATAAACCCTAAACACAAACCGTAAACCCTATACGCTAAACCCAAAACTCGGTACACTAAACCCAACACCCTAAACCCTAAACCCTATTCCCTAAGCCCTAATGCTAAACCCTAAGCCCTTACACTAAACCCTAAACCCTAAATCCTAAACCCCTAAACCCTAAACCCTGAACCCTTTACCCTTAACCCTAAACAAAAAACCCTCAACCCCTAATCCAAAATCCCTAAACCCTAAGCCTTAAACCTTAATCCCTAAACCCTAAACCCAAAAGCCTAATGCCAAAACCCTAAAACCTAGACCCTAAACTCTAACCCTAAACAATAAACCCAAAAACTTAAACCCTAAACCCTAAACCCTATACACTAAACCCTAAACCCTAAACCCTAAACCCTAAAGCCTAAACTCTAAAGCCTAAACCCAATACCTTAACACTAGGCCTAAACCCTAAAACCTTAAACACTAAATCATAAACCAAAAACCCTAAACCATAAAACCCTCAACCTTAAACCCTAAACTCTAAACCCTAAACAATAAACCCAAAACTCTAACCGTAAACCATAAATCCTAAACCCTAAACCCTAAACCATAAACCCTATACACAAAACCCTAAACCCTAAAAACTAAATGCTAAAGCCTAAAGCCTAAAACCCTAAACCCTACAGCCAAAACCCTAAACCCTAAATCCAAAACACACACCGTAAACTCTAAACCCTAAAGCCAAAACCCTAGACCCTAAACTCTATACACTAAACCCAAAACCATAAACCCTAAACCCTAAGCCCTAAACCCTTAACCCTAAACACTAAACCTAAAACACTAAACCCCAAACCCCAAACCCTAAACCCTAAACCCTAACCCCTAACGCTAAACCCTAAGTCCTTACGCTAAATCTTAAACCCTAAACCCTAAACCCTAAACCTGAAACCCTAAACAATTGAATCCTAAACCCCTAAACCCTAAAACCAAAACCCTAAAACCTAAACCCTAAACCCCTAAGCCCTAAACCCTAAACACTAAGCCCTAAAACCTAGTCACTAAACGCTAAACCCTAAACCCTAAAGCCTAAGCCCTAAACCATAAACCGTAAACCCTAAATTTTAAACCCTATACCTCAACACTAGGCCTACACCCTAAAACCCTAAACCCTAAACCCTAAACCGAAAACCCTAAAACCTAAAACCCTAAACCCTAAACCTTAAACCCTAAACCCTAAACACTAAACCCCAAACTTTAAACCATAAACCATAAACCCTAAACCCTAAACGCAATAAACAAAACCCGGCCTAAACATTAAAAGCTAAACCCTAAAACCCTAAACCCAAAAGGCAAAACCCAAAACCCAAAACCTAAAACACAAACCGTCAACTCTAAACCCAAAAACCTAAACCCTACACCCTAAGCCCTATACACCAAACCCTAAACCTTAAACCCTAAATTGTATGCCCTAAACCCTAAACCCTAAACCGTAAACCCTAAATCCAAAACCCTAACCCGAAACCCTAAACCCTAAATCAAAAACCCTATGCACTAAACCCTAAACACAAACCGTAAACCCTATACCCAAAACCCTAAACGCTAGACCCTAAACACTATACACTAAATCCGAAGCCCTAAACACTAAACTCTAAACCCTACATGTTAACCCCTAAACCTAAAACACAAAACCCTAATCCCTAAACCCTAAATACAAAACCCTAAACCCCAAACCCAAAACCCTGCCCTAAACTCTAAACACTAAACCCTAAACCCTAAACCCCAAACCCTATGCCCTAAAATCGTAAACCCTAAACCAAAAACACTAAACCAAAAACCATAAACCCTAAACCCTAAACCCAAAATTGTAACTCTAAACCCAAAACCCTAATCACTAAACCCTGGACCCTAAACCCTATACACTAAACCCTAAACCCTAACCCCTAAACCCTAAACCCTAACACTAAACCCTAAACCCTAAACCCCAAACCCTAAAACCTAAACACTAAACCATAAACCTGAACCCTAAACCTTAAACCCTAAACCCTAAACCATAAACCCTAAACGCTAAACCCTAAAACCTAAACCATAAACCCTAAACCCTAAACCCTAATCCCTAAACCCTAAACACTAGCCCTAAACCCTAAACGCTAAACCCTAGACCCCAAACCATATACAACAAAGCCTAAACCTGAAACCGTAAATCCTAAGCCCTAAACCCTAACACTAAACCCTAATCCTAAAACCCTGAACGCTAAACGCTAAACCCAAAAACCTAAATCATAAACCCAAAACCCTAACCCCTAAATCCTCAACACTAAACCCAAAACCCTAAACCCTAAGCCCTAAACCCTAAATCGTAAACCCTACACCCTAAACCCTAAAAAGTAAACCCTAAAACTTAAACCCCAAACCCTAAACCCCAAACTCTAACACCAAACCAAAATCCCTAAACCATAAACCCTAAACCCTAGGCCTAAACCCTAAACGCTAAACCCTAAAACCTAAACCCTAAATCCTAAACCCTAAACCCAAAACCCTAGAACCTAAACCTTAATCCCTAACCCTAAACTCTAAACCCTAAACCCTAAACCCTAAACCCAAAACCCTAAACCCTAAACCCTAAACCCTAAAACCGTATACCCGAAACCCCATACACTAAACCCTAACCCTAAGACCTCAACCCCAAGCCCTAAACCCTAACCCTAAACTCTAACCCGTAAACCCTAAACCCTAAACGCTAAACCCAAAAACCTAAACCATAAACCCTAATCCCTAACCCCTAAACCCTAAACACTAAACCGTAAACCCTAAACCCTAAGCCCTAAACCCTAAACCCTAAACCCTAAGCCCTAAACCTTAAACCCTAAACCTAAATCAAAAACCCTAACCCGAAACCCTAGACCCTAAACCCTAATCCCTGACCCCTAAACCCTAAACACTAAACCGTAAACCCTATACCCTAAACTCTAAACCCTAGACCCTAAACCGTATACACTAAACCCTACACCCTAAACCCTCAACCCTAGGCCATAAACACTAAAGCCTAAAGCCTAAACCCTAACACCTAAACCCTAAACACTAAACCTTAAACCCTAAACCCTAAATCCAAAACCTTAATCCAAAAACCTAAACCCTAAACCCAAAACCCAAAACTCCGTACACTAAGCCCTAAACCCTAAACCCTAAATCTTAAACTCTAAATCCTAAACCCTAAACAATAAACCCTTAACCCTAAACCCTAAACCCTAAGCCCAAACGCTAAACCCTAAACCCTAAACCCTAATTCCTAAACCCCCTAAACACTAGACCCTAAACCCTCAACCCTAAACCCTAAACACAAACTCTAAAACCCCTAATCCCCAAACCCAAAACCCTAAGCCTTAAACCCTAATCCCTAAACCCAAAACCCTAAAGGCTAAAGCCTAAACACAAAGCCTAAACCCTAAACAGTAAACCCTAAACCCTAAACCCTAAACCCTAGACCCTAAACTCTAACCCTAAACAATAAACCAAAAAACTTAAACCTTAAACTTTAAACCATATACACTAAACCCTAAACCCTAAAACCTAAACCCTATACCTTAACACTAGGCCCAAACCCAAAAACCCTAAACCTCAAACCCTAAACACAAAACCCTAATCCTTAAAACCCTCAACCTTAAACCCAAAACCCTAAACCCTAAACACTAAACCCCAAACTCTAACCCAAAACCATAAACCCAAAACCCTAAACCCTAAACCATAAACCCCATACAAGAAACCCTAAACCCTAAAAGCTATATGCTAAAGCCTAAACCCTAAAACCCTAAACCCTAAGGCCAAAACCCGACACCCAAAACCCTAAACCCTAAACACAAAACACAAACCGCAAACTCTAAACCGTAAACCCTAAACTCTACACACCAAACCCTAAACCTTAAACCTTAAACACTAAGCCCTAAACCCTAAACCCTAAACCCTAAACCCTAAACACTAAGCCCTAAACCCCAAACACTAAACCCTAAACCCTAAGCCCTAACGCTAAACCCTAAGCCCTTACGCTGAACCTTAAACCCTAAAGCCTAAACCTTAAACTCCAAACCCTAAACATTAAATCCTAAAGCCCTAAACGCTAAACCCTAAACACTAAACCCTAAACCCCTAAGTCCTAAACACTAAACCCTAAGCCCTAAACCCTAATCCCCAAACCCTAAACTCTAAAGCCTAAAGCCTAAAGCCTAAACCCTAAACCCTAAAATATAAACCCTATGCCTAAACAATAAACCCAAAACCTGAAACCCAAAACCCAAAACCCTACCCTAAACCCCAAACCCTAAACTCTAACCCTAAACAAAAAACCCTAAAACTAAAATGATAAACCTTAAACCCTATACACTAAACACTAAACCCTAAACACCAAACCCTATGCCCTAAAACCGTAAACCCTAAACCAAAAACACTAAACCCGAAAACCTAAACCCTAAACCCTAAACCCAAAATCGTAACTCTAAACCCTAAACCCTAATCACTAAACCCTAGACCCTAAACCCTATACACTAAACCCTAAACCCTAAACCCTAACACAAAACCCTAAACCCTAAAACCTATACCCTAAACCCTAAGCATAAACGCTAAACCCCAAACCCCAAACCCTAAACCCTAAACCCTAAACCCTAGGCCTAAACCCTAAACGCTAAACCCTAAAACCTCAACCATAAACCCTAAACCCTAAACCCAAAACCCTAGACCCTTAACCCCAATCCTTAACCCTAAACCAAAAACCTAAAATCCTAAACACTAAAACGCTAAACCCTAATCCCTAAACCCAAAACACTAACCCTAAACCCTAAAGGCTAAACCCAAAACCGTAGACCCTAGACACTATACACTAAACCCTAAACCCCAAACCCTAAACCCTAACCCTAAACCCTAATCCCAAAACCCTAAACCCTAAACGCAAAACCCAAAAACCTAAATCATAATCCCTAAACCCTAACCCATAAACCCTAAACACTAAACCCTAAACCCTAAACCCTAAGCCCTAAACCCTAACCCCTGAACCCTAAAATTAAAACCCTAAGCCGAAACCCTAAACACAAAACCTTAAACCCTAAACCCTAAAACCTAAACCCTAAACCCTAAACCCTATGCACTAAACCCTATAGACAAATCGTAGACCCTATACCCTAAACCCTAAACGCTAGACCCTAAACCCTATACACTAAACCTTAAACGCTAAACCCTTAACCCTAAGCCATAAACCCTCAACCCTCAACCCTAAACCCTAACCCCTAAACCCTAAACACTAAACCCAAAACCCAAAACCCTAAATTCAAAACCTTAACCCGAAACCCTAAACCCTAAACCCTCAACCCTAAAATCTAAACCCTAAGCCCCAAACCCTAAACCCTGAAGACTAAACCACAAACCCTAAACCTTAAACCCTAAACCGTAAGCCCTAATGCTAAACCCTAAGCCCTTACGCAAAACCATAAACCCCAAACCCTAAACCTTAAACCCAAAACCCTAAATTGTAAATCCTAAACCCTAAACCCTAGACACTAAACCCTAAACCCCTAATTCCAAAACCCTAAACTCTAAGCCCGAAACCCTAAACCCTAAACCCTAAACACAAAACCCAAAACCTTAGCCTAAACCCTAAACCCTAACCCCTAAACCCTAAACCCAAAACTCTAAACCCTAATCCCTAACCCTAAACCCAAACCCTAAACTCTAAACCCTAAACTCTAACCTAAACAATAAACCCTAAATGTTAAACCCTATACACTAAACCCTAAACCCTAAACCCTATACCTTAACACTAGGCCTAAACCCTAAAACCCAAAATCCTAAACCCTAAACCTTAAAACCTAAACGCTAAACCCTAAACCCTAAACCCTAAAACCCCAAACCCTAAACCCTAAACCCTAAACCCTAAACCTTGAACCCTAAACACTAAACCCCAAACTTTAACCCTAAACCATAAACCATAAACCCTAAACCCTATACACAAAACCCGGCCTAAACCCTAAAAACTAAACCCTAAACCACAAACCTTAAAGCACTAAAACCAAAAGCCAAAACCCAATACCCAAAACCCAAAACCCAAAACCCAAATTAGAAACCGTGAACTCTAAACCCTAAGACCAAAACCCTAGACCTTAAACCCTATACACTAAACCCTAAACCTTAAACTCTAAACCATAAGCCCCAAACCTTAAACCCTAAACCCTAAACACTAACCCCCAAACCCAAAACACTAAACCCTAAACCCTAAACCCTAAACCCTAACATGAAACCCTAAACCCAAACCCCAAAATCCAAAACCCTAAACCTTGTGCACTAAACCCTAAACACAAACCATCAACACTATACTCTAAACCCTAAACCCTAGACCCTAAACACTATACACTGAACCCTAAACCCTAAACCCTAAACCCAAAGCCCTAAACCCTAAACCCTAAACCCTAAACCTTAACCCCTAAACGCAAAACACAAAACCCTAAACCCTAAACACTAAACCCTAAATACAAAACCCTAACTCGAAACCCTAAACCCTCAACACTAAACCCTAAACCCTATGCACTAAACCCTAAACCCCAAACACTAAACGCTAAACCCTAAAACATAAACCATAAACCCAAAACCCTAGACCCTTAACCGTAATCCCTAACCAAAAACCGTAAACCTTAAACCTTAAACCCTAAAACCCTAAACCCTAATACCTAAACCCTAGACCCTAAACCCTATACACTAAACCCTAAAGCCCAAACCCTAAACCATATGCCCTAACCCTAACCCTAATCCCTAAACCCTCAACCCTTAACCCTAAACCCTAAACCCTAAACCCTAATCACTAGCCCCTAAACCCAAATTCCAAATCCTTAACCCTAAACCCTAAACACTAACCCTAAACCCTAAACCCTAGACCCTAACCCACCCACATTAAACCCTAAACCCCAAACCCTAAACCCTAAGCCCTAAACCCTAACCCTAAACCCTAATCCCAAAACCTTAAACCCTAAACGCTAAACCAAAAAACCTAAACCCTAAACCCTAACCCCAAAACCCTCAACACTAAACCCAAAACCCTAAACCCTAAGCCCTAAACCGTAAACCCTAAACCTTGAATCCAAAACCCTAACCCGAAACCATAAACCGTAAACCCTAAACCCTAAACCCTAAATCCTAAATAGAAAGCCCTAATGCTAAACCCTAAGCCCTTACACTAAACCCTAAACCCTAAACCCTAAATCCTAAACCCGTAAACGCTAAACCCTAAATCCTGAACCTTAAACCCCAAACACTAAACCCTAATCCCCTAATCCCCAAACCCTAAACCCTAAGCCCTAAACCTTAAACCCTAAACCCTAAACCCTAAACCCTAACACAAAACCCTAATCCCTAAACCCTAAACCCTAAACCTTAAACCCTTGGCCTAAACCCTAAACGCTAAACCCTAAAACCTAAACACTAAACCATAAGCCCTAAACTCTAAACCCTAATCCCTAACTCTAAACCCTACACCCTAAACCCTAAGCCTTAAATAAAAAAACCCTAAACCCTACACCCTAAACCCTAAACACTAACCCAAAATCCTAAACCCTAAACCCTAAACCGTAGACCCTACCCTATACACTAATCCCTAAACCCTTAACCCTAAACCCTAAACCCTAAGCCCTAAACCCTAACCCTAAACCCTAATCCCAAAACCCTAATCCTTAAACACTAAACCCAAAAACCTCAGCCATAAACCCTAAACCCTAACCCCTAAACCACACTAAACACTAAACCCTAAACCATAAGCCCTAAACCCTAAACCTTAAACCCTAAATCCAAAACCCTAACCCGAAACGCTAAACCCTAAACCCTAAACCCTAAACCCAAAACCCTATGCACTAAACCCTAAACACAAACCGTAAACCCTATACCCTAAACCCAAAACACTACAACCTCAACACTATACACTAAACCCTAAACCCTAAACCCTCAACCCTAGGCCCTAAACCATAAACCCTAAACCCTAAACCCTAAACCCTAACCCCTAAACCCTAAACACTAAAACCTAAACCCCAAACCTTAAACCCTAAACCCAAAACCCGTACATTAAACACTAAACCACAAACACTAAACCCTAAATCCTAAACCCTAAACCCTAAGCCTTAACCCTAAACCCTAAAAACTAAACCCTAAACCATAAACCCTAAACCCTAAACCCTAAGCCGTAACCCTAAACCCTAAGCCCTTACACTAAACACTAGACCCTAAACACTACACCCTAAACCCTAAACCCTAAACCCTAAACTCTAACCCCTGAGCCCTAATCCCTAAACCCTAAACCCTAAACCCTAAAGCCTAAAGCCTAAAGCCTAAAGCCTAAACCCTAAACCCTAAACACTAAACCCTAAACCCTAAACCCTAAACCCTAAACCCTAAACCCTAAACCCTATACCTTTACACTATGCGTATACCCTAAAACCCTAAACCCTAAACCAAAAACCCTAAACCCGAAAACCCTAAACCCTAAACCCTATGTTGGCCTTACAAGGCTTAAAATCTTGTTATCTTGTTTTGATGCTAACAAACAAGTGAAATTTAATGTATTTGTGTGAGTAATGATATTTCAGGGTTCATATATGTGAAAGTAAGGTCAAAGTGCCCACAAAGATCAAATATGATGGAAGCAAGGTCAAGGTGCTCACAATGATCAAATGAAGCTTAAATGATCCAAGACATGAATTACTTGTTCAAGAACATGAGGACATGAATAAGTTGTTGAAAGCCAAGGCATATTAAAGTCAAAAGATCCAAAGAAAGGCAAAGTAAGAAAGATTAAAGAAAATGGAAGCTTGAAGAAAAGTTGGATTCAATCCAAGGACAAAGCATGAAGACTCAAGAACTTAGAATGTTAATATTTTAGAAGTCTCATGTAAGTGCTTTAATGTTTAAAATATCGTTTGAAATATTTTGAAGCTCTTAGGTTAACTTCTTAGACCTAGATACTTTTTAAAATACCTGAATAATATTTTTATAAGGTCAAAAATTATTTTAAAATGGTTTGAATCATTTTTGAAATAAAGAGCACCAAAAAGAATTTTTCCCAAATGCTGTCAATTTTTATACAGCCGCATTGAGGTGAATTTTTATCTATCAAAAACTCATTATTTTAAAGAGTGGTAAACGTAAAAGTTGTAGGATTTTCTCTTAGATTTCTTTTGACACCAAGAACACCTAATTTAGAGTTATGCATGAAAAGATATGGCCAAAACACTAAAACGGGGTCACTGCTGTCAGACATTTAAAAACTGTTCAACGGGCAAATTTTTAAAATTCTAATGTTTTAAATTATAGCCGTTTGAACCTTAAATATTCTAATAAATAGGGAAATTCTTTAAGAAAACTTTTGCAAGTTTGAAAGCCTATAAATACATGGTTTTGCAAAACAATAAAAAAATCCTAAGAATTGAAAAATCTGTTTTGAGAAGTTGAAAGTACTCTTGTTCTTCCTAAGTTCTCTTGCTCACTCATTGAAAAATTCTTTTACTGAGAACTCTAAAGTGCTGATTCTTCTTCTTTTGAATTCCTACTGCTAATCCTCTTCTAAGAAGGATATTGGTGAATTCTACACTTGAACTTCATTCTATTTCCTATTGATATTTTACATTGAAGTATATAGTGCTGAAATTGTACTAACTTGCTCTTTGAGAGAGTATACTTGTACGCAGATTTTATCTTGTGTTTCTTGTAGTTCATTGACGTTCCAAGGTGTTTGGATCGTTGGCTAAGCAAGGGGATATTTCTTAGAGAGGCGGACTCTAGCCGATGTAAGGAGTGACCGAACGAGGGAATATCGTTTGGAGAAAGCAGGCTCTAGCCTTAACTAAGGAATGTTGTAATCGGTTTTGTTCCACCCATCAACGGAACAGGTTTAGTGAATCCTTTGGTGGTTTGCCAAAGGTGAGGACGTAGGTTGGGTATAAGCCAAACCTCGTAAAAATCTCCATCTCACTCTCTCTTTCCCTATTCTTTATTTTCAATTCATATACAACTGCGTGGATGATTTAAATATCTAAATTATACATACTACGCATATTTGGAAATCAAGTACACTTAAAGTCCAATTTTGATTTGGGTTGCGGAAACCGAAAGGGAGTACGTTGGTTACACCATATCTTGCGGAAACCATACGAAAGTACGTTACTTGGTTAACACCCCAAAGATAAATTTACGAAGAGTTTATTTGAATTCTAAATATTTGCAAAGAGTGATTGGATTTATTTATACAGGGCTTTACTTCAGCAAGCATAAATTATAATTCATAATCACAGGGCTTATATAAACAAACAAACTATCTCAAGATCTTATATTACCAAAGCGCTGAATACTTTATATCTTCATTTGGTTGTTTTTTGTTTAACTTGCACTTCGCTAATAAATTGATTGCTTGGTTTGAAGATTGTGTTTAATTGATTGGATAAAAGAACTCAGTTCTTGATTCGTTAAGGAATTAAAACAACAAGTCAAGAATTGGTTAAAAGGAATATAAGAAGTTTAAGGTATTTTAAAAGGAATCAAAAGAAAATTTTAGAATCCAATTCACCCCCCCTCTTGGGAAGCTATTCCTAATTTCACCCTAAACCCTAAACCCTAAACGCTAACCCTAAACCATAAACCCTAAACCCTAAACCCTATACACAAAACCCTAAACACTAAACCCTAAACCCTAAAACCCTAAACCCTAAAGTCAAACCAAAAAACCCAAAACCCAAAACCCAAAACCCAAAATCCTAAACCCTAAACCCAAAAGCCGAAACCCTAACACTAAATCATAAACCCTAAACCCTAAACCCTAAACCCTAAAACCTAAACCCTAAACCCTAAACCCTAAACCATAAGCCTAAACCCAAAACCCTAAACCCTAAACCTAAAACCCAAAACCGTAAACCCTAAACCCTTGGCCTAAACCCTAAACGCTAAACACTAAAACCTAAACCCTAAACCCTAAAACATAAACCCTAAACCTTGAACCCTAAATGCAAAACCCTAGACCCTAAACCCTAATCCCTAACCCTAAACACTAAACCCTAAACACGAACCCTACACCCTAAACCCTACACCCTAAACCGTAGACCCTAAAACCAATACACTAAACCCTAAACCCCAAACCCTAAACCCTAAGCCCCAAACCCTAACCCTAAACCCTAATCCCTAAACCCTAAACTCTAACGCTAACCCCAAAAACCTAAACCATAAACCCTAAACCCTAACCCCTAAACCCTAAACACTAAACCCTAAACCCTAAGCGCTAAACCCTAAACCGTAAACCGTAAATCCCAAACCCTAATCCAAAATCGTAAACCGTAAACCCAAAACCCTATGCACTAAACCCAAAACACAAACCAAAAGCACGATACCCTAAACCCTAAATGCTAGACCCTAAACCCAATACGCTAAACCCTAAACCCTAAACCCTAAGCCATAAGCCCTAAACCCTAAACCCTAACCCCTAAACCCTACACACTAAACCCAAAACCCTAAACCCTAAACCCTAAACCCTAAATCCAAAACCTTAACCCAAACCCAAAACTCTAAACCCTAAACCCTAAACCCAAAACTCTGTAGACTAAACCCTAAACCCTACACCCTAAACCCTAAACCCTAAACTCTAAACCCTAAGCCCTAAACCCTAAAGCCTACACACTAAACCCTAAACCTGTAATCCCTAAACCCTAATCCCTAAGCCCAAAACCCTAAACCCTAAACCCTAAACCCTTAAGGACTAAAACCCTAAACCCTAAGCCCAAACCCTAAACCATAAACCCTAAACCCTATGCACTAAACCCTACACAAGTCGTAAACCCTATACCCTAAACCCTAAATGCTAGACCCAAAAAACTATGCACTAAACCCTAAACCCTAAACCCTAAACCGTAAGCCCTAAACCCGAAACTCTAAACCCTAAACCTTAACCCCTAAAACAAAAACACAAAACCCTAAACCCTAAACCCTATCCCTAAACTCCAAACCCTAAGCCCTAATACCGTAAACCCTAAACCCCAAACCCTAAACCCAAAACACTAACTCAAAACCCTAAACCCCATACCCTAACCTTTAAAACCGTAAACCCTAAACAAAAAACCCTAAACCCTAAACCCAAAACACTAACTCTAAACCCTAAACCCTAATCACTAAACCCTATACCCTAAACACTATACACTAAACCCAAAACCCTAAACCCTAAACTTTTACACTAAACCTTAAACCCTAAACCCTAAGCCTAAACCCTAAACCCTTAACCCTAAAACCTAAACCATAAACCCTTAACCCTAAATGATAAACCCTAAAAACCTAAACCATAAACCCTAAACCCTAAACCCAAAACCCCAGATCCTTAACCCTAATCCCTAACCCTAAACCCTAAACCTTAAACCCTAAACACTAAAACCCTAAATCCAAATCCCTAAACCCAAAACACTAACCCTAAACCCTAAACCCTGGACCCTAAACCCTATACACTAAACCCAAAACCCTAAGCCCTAAACCCAAATCCCAAAACCCTAAACCCTAAACGCTAAACCCAAAAACTAAAACAATAAACCCGAAAACCTAACCCCTAAACCCTAAACACTAAACCCTAAACCCTAAACCCCAAGCCCTAAACGCTAAAAACAAAACCTTAAGCTGAAACCCTAAATAATAAACCCGAAACGCTAAACCCAAAAACCTATGCACTAAACCCTAAAGACAAACCACAAACCCTATACCCTAAACCCTAAACGCTAGACCCTAAACCCTATACACTAACCCTTAAACACTAAACACTAAACCCTAAACCGTAAACCCTAGACCCTAAATCCAAAACCTCAACCCGAAACCCTAAACCCTAAACCCTAATCCCAAAACCCTAAACCCAAAACTCTGTACACTAAACCCTAAACCCTAACCACTAAACCCAAAACCCTAAACCCTAAACTTTAAACCCTAAGCCCTAAAACCTAAACACTAAACACTAAACCTTAAACCCTAAACCCTAAACCCTAAACCCTAACCCTAATGCTAAACCCTAAGCCCTTACGCCAAACCCTAAACCCTAAACCCTAAACTGTAAATCCTAAACCTTAAATCCTAAACCCCTAAACCCTAAACCCTAAATCCTAAACACCTAAACCCAAAACCGTAAACCCTGAACCCTAAACCCTAAACACTACACCCTAAACCCCTAATCCCTACACCCTAAACCCTAAGCCCTAAACCCTAAACCCTAAACCCTAAACCCTAAGCATAAACCCCAAACCCCAAACCCAAAACCTTAGCCCCTAGACTCTAAACCCTAATCCCTAACCCTAAACCGTAAACCGTAAACCCTAAACAATAAGCCCTAAAACTTAAACCCTAAACCTTAAACCCTATACACTAAACCCTAAACCCTAAAACCTAAACCCTAAACCCCAAACCCTAAACCCCAAACCCAATACCTTAACACTAGGCCTAACCCTAAAACCCTAAACCCCAAACCCTAAACCCTAAACTCTAACCCTAAACCGTAAACCCTAAACCCTAAAACCTAAACCCTATACACAAATCCCTAAACCCTAAAAGCTAAACCCTAAACCCTAAACCGTAAAGCAACAACCCAAAACGCAAAACCCAAAACCCTAAACACAAACCGTAAACCCTAAACCCTAAACCCTAAATCCAAAACCCTAACCCGAAACCCTAAACCCGAAACACTAAACCCTAAACCCAAAACGCTATGCACTAAACCCTATCCCTAAACCATAAACGCTAGGTCCTAAACATTATACACTAAACCCTAAACCCTAAACCCTAAACCCCAAGCCCTAAACCCTAAACCCTAAACACTGAAGCCTAAACCCTAAAGCCTAAACACTAAACACTAAACCCTAAACCCTAAACCCCAAACCGTAAACTCTAAACCCTAAGCCGTAAACCCTACACACTAAACCCTAAACCCTAAACCCCAAACCCTAAAGCCCAACCCTAAACCCTAAGCCCTTACACTAAACCCTAAAACCTAAACCCAAAAACTTAAACCCTAAACGCTAAACCCTAAATCCTAAACCCCTAAACCCTAAAGTCTAAAGCCTAAACCCTAAACATCAAACACTAAACCCCTAGTCCTTGAACCCTAAACCCTAAATCCTAAACCCTAATCCCTAAACCCTAAACCCTAAAGCTTAACGCCTAAACCCTAAACCCTAGACCCTAAACACCAAACCCTAAACCATAAACTCTAAACCATAAACCCAAAACCCTAAGCGTAAACGCTAAACCCTAAACCCTAAACCTTAAACCCTAAACCCTAATCCCTAACCCTAAGCCCAAAACCCTAAACCCTAAACCCTAAACCCTAAACACTAACCCTAAACAACAAACCATAAACCATAAAACCCATACACTAAACCCCAAACCCTAAACCCTATACCTTTACCCTAGGCCTAAACCCTAAAACCCTAAACCCTTACCCCAAAACCCCCATCCCTAAACACTAAACCCTAAACCCTAAACCGTAGACACTAAACCCCAAACTCTAACCCTAAACCATAAACCCTAAACCCTAAACCCTAAACACAATACAAAAAACCCTAAACCCCAAAACCTAAATCCTAAACACTAAACCCTAAACCCTAAAACCATAAACCCCAAACCCAAAACCATAAACCCTAAGCCCTAAACGCTAAACCCTAAACACAAACCATTAACCCAAAACCCAAAACCCAAAACCCTAGACCCTAAAGCCGTTACACTATACCATAAACCCTCAATCCTAAACCCTTAGCCCTAAACCCTAAACCCTAAACCCTAAACCCTAACCCTTGAACCCTAAACACTAAACCATAAACCCCAAACCTTAAACCTTAAACCCTAAATCCAAAACCCTAACCCAAAACCCAAAACCCTAAACCCAAAAGCATATGCACAAAACCCTAAACACAAACTGAAAACCCTATACCCTAAACGCCAAACGCTAGACCCTAAACACTATACACTAAACCTTAAACCCTAAACCCTAAACACTAAGCCCTATACCCTAAACCCTAAACCCTAAACCCTAAACCCTAAACACTAAACCCTAAACCCTAAACCCTAAACCCTAAACCCTAAACCCTAAATCCAAAACCCTAACTCGAAAACCTAAACCCAAAACCCTAAACCAAAAACCCTGTGCACTAAACCAAAAACCGTAAACCCTAAACCATAAATCCTAAACCTTAAACCCTAAACCCTAAACTTTAACACTAAACAATAAAGCCTAGACCATAAACCCTATACACTAAACCCTAAACCCTTTATTCTAAACCCTAACCCCTAAACCCAAAACCCAAAACCCTAAACCCTATGCCCTAACCCAAAACCCTAAACCATATACCTAAACTCAAAACACCAAACCCTAACCCAAAACCTTAAATCCTAAACCCTACACCCTAAAACCCAAAACCCTAAAACCTAAGCCCAAACACTAAACCCTAAACCCTAAGCCCCAAACCTTAACCTTAAACCCTAAACCCTAACCCTAAACACTAAATCCTAAGCCCTATACCATAAACACTAAACCCAAAAATCTAAACCCTAAACCCTTAACCCTAAACCCTAAACCCTAAACATTAAACCCTAAACCACTAATCCCGAAACCCAAAACCCTAACCCTAAACCCTAAGCCCTTACACGAAACCCTAAACCCTAAACCCTAAAACCTAAACCCTAAACCTTAAACCCTAAACCCTAAACCCTAAATCCTAAACTCGAAAACCGTAAATCCTAGATCCTAAACCCTAAACCCTAAACCCTAACACCTAACACTAAACCAAAAACCCAAAACCCAAAACCCTATACCTTAACCCTAAACCCTAAACCCTACACACTAAAACCAAAAACCTAACACTAAACCCTAAACCCTTAACCCAAAGCCTAAGCCCTAAACCCCAAACACTCAAATCAAAGCCCTAAGCCCTAAACCCTAAACCCTAACCCCTAAATGCTAAAACTTAAACACTAAACCCCAACAGTAAACCCTAAGCACTAAACCCTAATCCCTAAACCCACAACAATAAACCCTAAACCCTAAACCATAAACCTTAAACCCTTGGCCTAAACCCTAATCGCTAAACCCTTAAACCTAAACCCTAAACTCTAAACCCTAAACCCTAAACCCTAAACCCTAAACGCTAAACACTAAACCCTAAGCACTAAACCCAAAACCCTAAGACCTAAGCCCTAAACCTCAAACACTAAACCCCAAGCACTAAACACTAAACCCTAAACCCTAAACCCTAAACCCTAAACCCTAAACCCAAAATCCTAAGCCTAAACGTTGAAACCTAAACCCTAAACCCTAAACCCTAAACCCTAAACCCTAAACCAAAAATCCTAAGCCTAAACGTTGAAACCTAAACCCTAAACCTTAAACCCTAAACCCTAAACCCAAAATCCTAAGCCTAAACGTTGAAACCTAAACCCTAAACCTTAAACCCTAAGCCCTAATCCATAACCCTAAGCCCAAAACCCTAAACCCTAAACCCTAAACCCTAAACACTAACCCTAAACAATAAACCATAAACCTTAAACCCCATACACTAAACCCTAAACCCTAAACCCTAAACCCTAAAGCCTAAACCGTATACCTTAACCCTAGACCTAAACCCTAGAACCCTAAACCCTAAACCCTTACCCCAAAACCCTCATCCCTAAACGCTAAACCCTAAACCCTAAACCGTAGATATTAAACCCCAAACTCTAACCCTAAACACAATACACAAAACCGTAAACTCTAAAACCTAAACCCTAAACGCTAAACCCTAAACCCTAAAACCAAAAACCCAAAACCCAAAACCCTAAGCCCTCAACCCTAAACCCTAAACACAAACTGTAAACCCAAAACCCTAAACCCTAAACCCTAGACCCTAAACCCGTTACACTATACCCTAAACCCTAAATCCTAAACCCTTAGCCCTAAACCCTAAACCCTAACCCCTGAACCCTAAACACTAAACCCTAAACCCTAAACCCTAAACCCTAAATCCAAAACCCTAACCCGAAACCCAAAACCCAAAACCCAAAAGCATATGCACAAAACCCTAAAAAACAAACTGAAAACCCTATACCTTAAACGCTAAACGCTAGACCCTAAACACTATCCACTAAACCCTAAACCCTAAACCCTAAACACTACCCCCTATACCCTAAACCCCAAACCCTAAACACTAAACCCTAAACCCTAAATCCCAAACCCTAACTCAAAAACCTAAACCCTAAACCCTAAACCCAAAACCAAAAACCCTGTGCCCTAAACCCTAAACCGTAAACATTAACCCCTAAACCCCAAACCCTAAACCGTAAACCCTATACATAAAATCTTAAACCCTCAACCCTGAACCCTCAACGCTAACCCTAAACCCAAAACCCTAAACACTAAACCCTAGATCCTGAACCGTATACACTAAACCCTAAACCCTAACCCCAAAACCTAAGCCCTAAACCGAAAACCCTAAACCATAAACCCTAAACCCTAAACCCCAAACCATAATCCCTAACCCTAAACCATAAACCCTTAACCCAAAACCAACAACCATAAACCGTAAACCATAAATCCTAAACCCTAAACCGTAAACCCTAAACTCTAACATTAAACAATAAACCCTATACACTAAACCCTAACCCCTAAACCCAAAACCAAAAACCCTAAACCCTATGCCCTAACTCAAAACCCTAAACCATATACCTAAACCCAAAACACCAAACCCTAACCCAAAACCCTAAATCCTAAACCCCATACCCCAAAACCCAAAACCCTAAACCCAAAAACCTAAGCACAAACACTAAACCCTAAACCCTAAACCCCATACCTTAACCCTAAACCCTAAACCCTATACATTAAACCCTAAACCACTAATCCCGGAACCCAAAACCCTAACCCTAAACCCTAAGCCCTTACACTAAACCCTAAACCCTAAATCCTAAACCCGAAAATCATAAATCCTAAACGCTAAACCCTAAACCCTAAACCCTAACACTAAACCCAAAACCCGAAACTCGAAACCCAATACCATAACCCTAAACCCAAAACCCTAAACCCTACACACTAAAACCTAAAACCTAACACTAAACCCTAAACCCTTAACCCAAAGCCTAAGACCTAAACCCCAAACACTCAAATCGAAGCCCTAAGCCCTAAACCCTAAACCCTAACACCTAAACCCTAAAACTGAAACCTTAAACCCTAACAGTAAACCCTAAGCACTAAACCCTAATCCCTAAGCCCTCAATATTAACCCTAAACTCGAAACCCTAAACCTTAAACCCTTAGCCTAAACCATAATCGCTAAACCCTAAAACCTAAACCCTAAACTCTAAACCCTAGACCCCAAACCCTAAACCCTAATCACTAAACCCTACACCTTAAGTTCTAAGCCCTAAACCCCAAACATTAAACCCCAAGCCCTAAACCTGAAACCCAAAACCCTAAACCCAAAAACTAAAACCCTAAACCCTAAAGCCAAACACAAAACCCAAAACCCTAAGCCCTAATCAATAAATTCTAAACCATAAATCCTAAACACTAAACCTTAAACCCTAGGCCTAAACCCAAAACACTAAACCCTAAAACCCAAACCTTAAACTCTAAACCCTAAACCCTAAACCCTAAACCCCAAACCCTTAACCTAAGCCCAAAACCCAAAACACTAAAAACTAAATTCAAAACCCTAAACCCTAAACACTAAATCATAAACCCTAAACCCAAAACGCTAAACCCTAAACCCTAAACCCTAAACCACAACCCTAAACCCTAAACCTAAACCTAAACCCCAAACCTAAACCTAAACCCAAAACCCAAAACCCTAAATGCTAAACCCTAAAACCAAAACCCTATACCCTAAACCCAAAACCTTAAACCCAAAAGCATATGCACAAAACCCTAAACACAAACTAAAAACCCTATACCCTAAACGCTAAACGCTAGACCCTAAACACTATACACTAAACCCTAAACCCTAAACCCTAAACACTAAGCCCTATACCCTAAACCCTAAACCCTAACCCTAAACCCTAAACACTAAACCCTAAAACCTAAACCCTAAGTCGAAAACCTAAACCCTAAACCCTAAACCAAAAACCCAGTGCACTAAACCCTAAACCGTAAACACTAACCCCTAAACCCTAAACCCTAAACCCTAAACCCCAAACCCTAAACCCTAAATCCTATACCAAAAATCTAAAACCCTAGACCCTAAACCCCCAACACTAACCCTAAACCCAAAACCCTAAACACTAAACCCTATATCCTAAACCCTATACACTAAACCCTAAACCCTAAAACCCAAACTGTAGGCCCTAAACCCTAAACCCTAAACCAAAATCCCTAACCCTAAACCGTAAACCCTTAACCCAAAACCCTAAACCCTAAACCCAAAAACCCTAAACCCTAAACCCTAAACCATAAATCCTAAGCCATAAACCTTAAACCCTAAACTCTAACCCTAAACAATAAACCCTAGACCATAAACCCTATACACTAAACCCTAAAGCCTAAACTCTAAACCATAAACCCTAAACTCAAAACCCAAACACCAAAACCTAACCCAAAACCCTAAATCCTAAACCCTATACCCAAAAACCCAAAACCTTGACCCCTTAAACCTAAGCCCAAACACAAAACCATAAACCCAATACCTTAACCCTAAACCCAAAACCCTAACTCTAAACACTAAATCCTAGACCCTATACCATAAAGAATAAACCGTAAAAACTAAACCCTAAACCCTTAACCCTAAACCCTAAACCCTAAACATTAAACCCTAAACCACTAATCCTTAAACCCAATACCCTAAACCTTATGCCCTAACCCTAAACCCTAAGCCCCTACACTAAATCCTAAACGCAAAACCCTAAACCCTATACCTTAACGCCAAACCCAAAACCCTAAACCCTACACACTAAACCCTAAAACCTAACACTAAACCCTAAACCCTTAACCCTAAGCCTAAGCCCTCAACCCTAAACACAAAAATCGAAGCCCAAAACACCTAAACCCTAAACCCTAACCCCCAAACCCTAAAACCTAAACCCTAAACCCTAAACCCTAATAGTAAACCCTAAGCACTAAACAATAATCCCTAAACCCTAAACAATAAACCCTAAACCCTAAACCATAAACCTTAAATCCTTGGCCAAAACCCTAATCGCTAAACCCTAAAACCTAAACCCTAAACCCTAAACTCTAAACCCTAAACCCTAAACCCTAAACCCTAATCACTAAACCCTAAACCCTAAACCCTAAACCCTAAACCCAAAACACTAAACCCCAAGCCCTAAACCCTAAACCCCAAACCCTAAACCCAAAAACAGAAACCCTAAACCCTAAAGCCAAACACTAAAGCCAAAACCCTAAACCGTATTCAATGAATTCTAAACCTTAAATCCTAAACCCTAACCCTAAACCCTAAACCCTAGGCCTAAACCCTAAACGTTAAACCCTAAAACCTAAACCTTAAACTCTAAACCCAAAACCCTAAACCCAAAACCCCAAACCCTTAACCTAAACCCAAAACACTAAACACTAAATTCTAAATCCTAAACCCAAAACACTAAACCATAAACCCAAAACCCTAAACCCTAAACGCTAAACCCAAAAACCAAAACCCTTAACTCTAAACCCAAAACCCAAAACCCTAATCACTAAACCCTAAACCCTAAACACTAAACCCTAAACCCCTAATCCCAAACCATAAACCCTAAACCCTAAGCACTAAACCCAAAAACCTAATCCAAAAACCCTCAACACTAAACCCTAAACCCTAATCCCTAAACCCTAACCCCTAAACCCTAAACCCTAAACCCTAAACCCAAAACCCTAAACCTTAAACACTAAACCCTAAGCCTAAATCCTAAACCCCAAATCCTAAACACTAAACCCTAATCCCTAACCCTAAACCCTAAACAAAATACACTAAACCCTAAACCCTAAACTTTAACCATAAGCAATAAACCCTAAAACTTAAATTTTAAACCTTAAACCCTATACACTAAACCTTAAACACTAAACCCTAAACCCTATACCATAACCCTAGGCCTAAACCCTAAAACCCTAAACCCTAAACCCAAAACCCTAAACCCAAAACCCAAAACCCAAAACTCTAAACCTAAACAATAAACCCTAAACCACAAACCCTAAGCCCTATACACAAAACCTTAAACCCTAAAACCTAAACCCTAAACCGTAAACAACAACCCCTAAACGTTAAACCCTATACACTAAACCCTAAACTCTAAACCCTAAACCCTAAACCCTATACCATAACCCTAGGCCTAAACCCTAAAACCATAAACCCTAAACCCTAGACCCAAAACCCTAAACCCTAAAACCCAAAACCATAAACTCTAAACCCCAAACCCTAAACCCTAAACTCAAACCCTACACCACAAACCCTAAACCCTAAACCCTACACCCAAAACCTTAAACACTAAAACCTAAACCCTAAACCGGAAACCCTAAAACCTTAAACCCTAAAATCAAAACCCAAAACCCAAAACCCAAAACCCAAAACCCTAAACTTTTACCCTAAACAATAAACCCTAAACCTTAAACCCAATACACCAAACCCTAAACCGTAAACCGTAAACCCTAAACCATATACCTTAACCCTAAGCCTAAACCCTAAAACCCTAAACCCTAAACCCTAAACCCTAAATCCCTAAACCAAAAACCCAAAACCCTAACACCCAAAACCTAAAACCCTAAACCGTAAACCCTAACCCTAAACCCTAAATCCTAAACCCTAAACCCTAAACACTAAATCCTATACACAAAACCCTAAACCCTAAATCCTAAACCCTAAACCCTAAACCCTAAACCCTGAAACCCTAAACCCTACACCCAAAGCCCAAAGCCCTATACCCTAAAACCAAAACCCTAAACACAAACCGTAAACCTTAAACCCTAAACCTTAAACCCTAGACCCTAAACCTTATACACTAAACCCTAAACCCTAGGCCCTAAGCCCTAAACCCTAAACCCTCAACCCTAACACCTAAACCCAAATTAGTAAACCCTAAACCCTAAACCATAAACGCTAAACCCAAAACCCAAAACCCAAAACTCTATGCACTAAACCCAAAACACAAATCGTAAACCCTATACCCTAAACGCTAAACGCTAGACCCTAAACCACATACACTAAACCCTAAACCCTAAAAAATAAACCCTAAGCCCAAAACCCTAAACCATAAACCCTAAACCCTAACCCCTAAACCCTAAACACTAAACCCTAAACCCTAAACCCTAAACCCTAAACGCTAAATCCAAAACCCTAACTCGAAACCCTAAACTTTAAACCCTAAATCCTAAACCGTAAACCCAAAACCTTGTACACTAAACCCTCAACCGTAAACCCGAAACCCAAAACCCTAAACTTTAAACCCTAAGCCCAAAACCCTAAACCCTAAACACAAAACCCTAAACCCTAAACCCTAAAACCTAAACCCTAAACCATAAGCCCTAACACAAAACCCTAAACCCTTAAACTAAACCCTGAACCCTAATTCCTAAACTTTAAACCCTAAACCCTAAACCCTAAATCCAAAGCCGCTAAACACTAAACCCTAAACCCTAAACCCTAAAACCTAAACAATAAACCCAAAACCCCTAATCCCAAAACCCTAAACCCCAAATCCCAAACCCTAATCCGTAAAACCTAAAGCCTAAAGCCAAAACCATAAACCCTAAACCCTAAACCCTAAACCCAAAGCCAAAACCCTAAACCCTAACCCTAAACCCTAAACCCTAAACCCTAAACCCTAAACCCTAAACCCTAAACCCTAAACCCCAATCCCTAACCCTAAACCCTAAACTCTAACCCTAAATTATAAACCCTAAACCTCAAACCCTAAACCTTAAAACCTATACACTGAACCCTAAATCTTAAACCCTAAACCCTATACCTTAACCCTAGGCCTAAACTTTAAAATCAAAAAGCCAAAAGCCAAAACCAAAAACCCTAAACCCAAAACCCTAAGCCCTAAACCCTAAACCCTAAACCCTAAACTTTAACCCTAAACCTTAAACCCTAAACCCTATACACAAAACCCTAAACCCTAAACCCTAAACCCTAAACCCTAAACCCTAAACCCTAAAACACTAAACCCTAAACCCTAAACCCAAAACACAAACCATAAACCCTAAACCCTAAACCCTAAAGCCTAGACCCTAAAACCTATACACTAAACACTAAACCCAAAACCCTAAACCCTAAACCCTAACCCTAAACCCTAAACACTAAACCTTAAACCCCAAACCCTAAACCCTAAACCCCAAACCCTAAACCCTAAATGCAAAACCCTAACCCAAAACCCTAAACTCTAAACTCCAAACCCTAAGCCTTAAACCCAAAACCCAAAACCCTATGTACTAAACCTTAAACACAAATCGTAAAGCCTATACCCTAAAACCTAAATCCAAGGCCCTAAACCCTAAACCCTAAGCCCTAAACCCTAAACCCTAAACCCTAAACCCTAAATGCAAGACCCTAATGATTATGCACCGAAACTGCGTAATTGGACGTTTAACCCGAGCTTTACGATTTATATTTTTAATTAAATATCTAAAATTGTCCAATATTTTAATAAAATGCCAAAATCATCATTCTTGAACTTTATTGCACTATTTATGAAGTTTTGGTAATTTTTTGTCGCAGGAAAATTCCCGGGAATCAAAACCGACACCTGTTTGTATTTTGTGCATAACGTTTCCGTCCAAGCTCCGATCGAGACAATTCAAATTTATAGAGAAAGAGGAAAGGATTATCTACAACTTTCGTGTTTTGAGTTTTGTGAGATACGGGCTCCAAAAGAGTCAAATTTGTGATGAATAGAGAATGAAAAAAATGAAAAAATATAGCAATTCGGGTTTCCTATTCGGGTCTAGGGCTTTCCCCCCCTATCCTATTTAACCCTTCTCTTTCTCTTCCTGCGGAGGTAGCCCCCATGGCTCCCCATTATCCTCCTCTTCTTCTTCTTCTTCTTCTTTACTTTGTTTTTTTTTTTTTTGTTCTTTTCAATTCTGCTTCTCTCCCCTTGTCTCTTTTCCTTCCCTTTGTCTTTCCTCCCTCACCCTCCCCCTTTCCTTTGTTTCTCTTGGCCTCCTCTGCCCTCTTGCAGCACGGCCAGCCTCCTCCACCATCTTTAGCAGTCCCCAAGCACAGCAAAACACTAGCCGACTCCATAGCAGGACCACCAAAGCGCAGCAGCAACTTCTCCAGCACAGCAGCAACTTCACGGCTCCGTGGATTTGTTTTTCTCTCTCTCTCTTTTCCTTTCTTTCTTTCTTTTATTTACTTTTCTTTGAATCTTGGAATATTGAAGAAATTTTAGTTTTTTTTAATGTTATTGGAGTTTTATTTCTTTTTGTTTAAGTTGAGTGATGTTGAGTATTTCATTATTGTTAAATTAATCTCTTTGTTTATCTAATTGATAGTTATTTTAATTTAGCATTCTTAATTAAATTCATATATATATATATTTTTTTTGTCGAAATTCGATTTAGTTAGGGTCTATGATTAGTAAAGGTTGTGTTTTTATTGTGTTCCATTATTGTTTATGTCTTTTAAATTTCCGTTGAGTTCATGTTTACATTTAAATTGTGAGTCTTGATTTGATCTCTTAATTGTGCTAAAGGTTTGATTTTTAGTAGGTTTGGTTTTTTTTTAGTATGTGTCTAGTTTAGTTTCCATTGTGTGTTTTTAATTCCATGTTCTAGGTTGTCATTTTTAATTAACGCGTGTCCCAGTTTTTCCTTAAGTAGACTAGGGTTTTCATTATTGTTATTTTAATTCCATGTTTAAAGTTTCCATTTTTAGTTAGTATGATCCAATGTTTCTTTAAGTAAACTAGGATTCCTATTCTTGTTTCTTTTATTTAGTACATGTTAGTTTTAGGGTTTTTAAATTACGTGTCATCTAATTCGGAAAAAGTGAAATTGAACCATATTGAAAAACCCGAATCTAAACTGAGTTCAGTGCATTTTTTATTTTGATTGGAAGAACGTAAAATATGAGATTAAACGCATTCCCTGAGGAGACGATCTAGCCCTTGGGCTTAATATTACACGACAGAACTCCTATACTTGGGATAGCTTCCGAACTGCTCATTTTTCGAGTGAGTCACCTAACCCGAAACCCTAAACCCAAAACCCTATGTACTAAACCTTAAACACAAACCGTAAACCCTATACCCTAAACCCTAAACGCTAGGCCCTAAACCCTATACACTAAACCCTAAACCTTAAACCTAAAACCCTAAGCCCTAAACCCTAAACATTAAACCCTAAACCCTAACCCCTAAACCCTAAACATTAAATTGTAAACCCTAAACCCTAAATCCAAAACCCTAACCCAAAACCCTAAACCCTAAACCTTAAACCCTAAACCTAAAACCTTGTACACTGAACCCTAAACCCTAAACCCTAAACTATAAACCCTAAGCCCAAAACCCGAAACAATAAACGCTGAACCCTAAACCCAAAACCCCAAACCCTAAACCCAAAGCCCTAAATCGTAAACCCTAAAACCCTAAAACCCTAAACCCTAAAAGCTAAAACCTAAACTATAACCCTTAACACAAATCCCTAGACCCTGAACCCCAAACCCTAAACCCTAAACTCTAACCCTAAACTATAAACCCTAAACCTTAATGCCTATACACTAAACCCTATAGCCTAAACCCTAAACCCTATACCTTAACCCAAGGCCTAAACCCTAAAACCCAAAACGCAAAAGCTAAACCATAAAACCCAAAACCCAAAACCCAAAAACCTAAGCCCTAAACCCTAAACCAGAAACCCTTAACCCTAAACCTTAAACCCCATACACAAAACCCTAAACCCTAAAACACTAAACTCCAAACCCTAAACCCTAAACCCTAAACCCTAAACCCTAAAGCCTAGACCCTAAACCCTATACACTAAACCCTAAACGCTAAACTGTAAACTCTAAACCCTAAATCGTAAATCCTAACCCCTAAACCCTAAATACTAAACCCCAAACCCCAAACCCTAAACCCTAAATGCAAAACCCTAACCAAAACCCCTAAAGCCCAAACTCTAAACCCTAAGCCCAAAACCCTAAACCCAAACTCCTATGTACTAAACCTTAAATACAAATCGTAAACCCCATACCCTAAACCCTAAACGCTAGGCCGTAAACCCAAAACCCAAAACCCAAAACCCAAAACCCGAAACCTGAAATTCCAAACTCTAAACCCTGAGGCCTAAACCCTAAACCCAAAACCCTATGTACTAAACCCTAAACACAAATCGTAAACACTATACCCTAAGCCCTAAATGCTAGGCCCAAAACCCTATACACTAAACCCTAAACCCTCAGCCTAAAACCCTAAGCCCTAAACCCTAAACGCTAAACCCTAAACCCTACCCCCTAAACCCTAAACATTAAACTGTAAACCCTAAACCCTAAACCCTAAATCCATAAGCCCTAACCCTAAAACCTAAGCCCTTACCCTAAACCCTAAACCCTAAACCCTAAACATTAAACCCTAAACCCTAAACCCTAAATCCTAAACCCTAAACCCTAACACTAAACCCTAAACCCTAAACCTCAAACCCTAATCCCTATACCTTAACCCTAAACAATAAACACTAAACCCTAGACCCTAACCCCTAACCCTAAACCCAAAACCCAAAACACTAAACCCTAAACCCAAAGCCCTAAATCGTAAACTCTAAAACCATAAAACCCTAAACCCTAAACGTTAAAACCTAAACTATAACCCTTAACACTAATCCCTATACCCTAAACCCCAAACCCAAAACCCTAAACTCTAACCCTAAACTATAAACCCTAAACCCTAAGCCCCAAACCAAAAACCCAAAACCCTATGTACTAAACCGTAAACACAAATCGTAAAGCCTATAGCCTAAAACCTAAATCCAACACCCTAAACCCTAAACCCTAAACCCTAAACCCTAAGCCCTAAACCCTAAACCCTAAACCCTAAATGCAAAACCCTAACCCGAAACCCTAAACCCAAAACACTATGTACTAAACCTTAAACACAAACCGTAAACCCTATACCCTAAACCCTAAACGCTAGGCCCTAAACCCTATACACTAAACCCTAAAACCCTAAACCCTAAACGTTAAAACCTAAACTATAACCCTTAACACTAATCCTTAGACCCTAAACCCCAAACCCTAAACCCTAAACTCTAACCCTAAACTATAAACCCTAAACCTTAATGCCTATACACTGAACCCTATATCCTAAACCCTAAATCCTATACCTTAACCCTAGGCCTAAACCCTAAAACCCAAAACCCAAAAGCTAAACCATAAAACCCAAAACCCAAAACCCAAAAACCTAAGCCCTAAACCCTAAACTCTAACCCTAAACCAGAAACCCTTAACCCTAAACCTTAAACCCCATACACAAAGCCCTAAACCCTAAACCCTAAACCCTAAAACACTAAACTCCAAACCCTAAACCCTAAACCCTAAACCCTAAAGCCTAGACCCTAAACCCTATACACTAAAACCTAAACGCTAAACCGTAAACTCTAAACCCTAAACCGTAAATCCTAACCCCAAAACCCTAAATACTAAACCCTAAACCCCAAACCCTAAACCCTAAATGCAAAACCCCAACCCGAAAGCCTAAACCCTAAACTCTAAACCCTAAGCCCTAAACCCAAAACCCAAAACACTATGTACTAAACCTTAAACACAAATCGTAAAGCCTATAGCCTAAAACCTAAATCCAAGGCCCTAAACCCTAAACCCTAAACCCAAAACACTATGTACTAAACCTTAAACACAAACCGTAAACCCTATACCCTAAACCCTAAACGCTAGGCCCTAAACCCTATACACTAAACCCTAAACCTTAAAACTAAAACCCTAAGCCCTAAACCCTAAACGCTAAACCCTAAACCCTAACCCCTAAACCCTAAACATTAAACCGTAAAACCTAAACCCTAAATCCAAAACCCTAAACCCTAAACCCAAAACCTTGTACACTAAACCATAAACCCTAAACACTAAACTCCAAACCCTAAGCCCAAAACCCGAAACAATAAACGCTAAACCCTAAACCCTAAACCCCAAACCCAAAACCCTAAGCTCTAAACCCTAAAACAAAAAAACTAGACCCTAAACCCTGAACCCTAAACCCTATACCCTAAGCCTAAAACCTAAACCCTAAATCCTAAACCCTAGACCATAAACCCTAAACCGTCAACCCTAAAACCTAAACCCTTAACCCTAAACCCTAAACCCTAAACCTCAAAACCGAAACCCTAAAACGCAAAACCCTAAACCCTAAATCCTAAATCCTAAACCCTAAACCCTAAACCCTAAACCCTAAACTCTAACCCTAAACCATAAACCCTAAACCCTAAACCCTAAGCCCTAAACCCTATACACTAAACCCTAAACCCTAAACCCTAAACCCTAAACCCTAACCTTAAACCCTAAACCCTAAACCCTAAACCCTAAATCCTAAATCGTAAACCCTAAACGCTAAACCCTAAAACCTAAACTCTAAACCGTAAACCCTACACCCTCAACACAAAGCCCTGAACCCTAGACCCTAACCATAAACCCTAAACCCTAGACCCAAACCCTAAAACCTTAAAACCCAAACCCTAAACACTAACCCTAAACCCGAAACCCTAAGCCTAAATCCTAAAACCCTAAACCCCCTATAAACCCTAAAACCGTAAACCCTAAACCATAAACCCTAACCCCTAAATCGTAAATCCTAAACAATACACACTAAATCCACGACCCTAAACCCTATATACTAAACCCTAAACCCAAAACCCAAAGCCCAAAACCCTAAACTCTAAACCCTAAACCCTAAACCGTAACCCTAAACCCTAAACCCTAAACCCTAAACACTAAACCCTAAATCCTAAATACTAAACCCTAAACCATAAACGCCCTACCCTAAACTGTAAACCATAAAAACAAAACCCTAAACCCTAAATCCTAAACCCTCAACCCGAAACCCTAAACCCTAAACCCTAAACCCAAAGCCATAAAACCCAAAACCTAAACCCAAAACCTTTATACTAAACCCAACCCTAATCCCTAAACCCTAAACGGGAAACCCTAAGCCGTAAACCCTAAGCCGTAAACCCTAAACCCTAAACCCTAGGCTTAAACCCAAATAGCTAAATCCTAAAACCAAAACCCTAAACCCTAAACCCTAATACCTAACCCTAAACCCACAACCCTAAACCCTAAACACTAAACCCTAAACCTTAAAACCCTAAACCCTTAACCCAATGCCCAAAACCCTAAACTATAAAAGGTAAGCCCTAAACACTAAACCCTTAACACTAAACCCAAAACCGTAAACCCTAAACCCTAAACACTAACCCCAAACCGTAAACCCTAAACCCTAAACCCAAAATGCTAAACCCTAAAACCAAAACCCTAAAACTTAAACCCTAAACCCTAAACCGTAGGCACTAAACCCTATACCCCTCATCCCTAAACCCTAACCCGAAACCCTAAACCCTAATCCCTAAACCCTAAACCCAAAACCCTAAACCCGAAACTCTAACCCTAAACAACAACCCTAAACCTTAAATCTTATACACTAATCGCTATACCCTAAACCCAAAACCCTAAACCTTGTACCTTAACCCAAAGCCCTGAATCTAAAACCCTAAACCCTAAACCCTGAACCCCGAAATCCTAAACCCTAAACCCTAAACACTAAACCATAAGCCCTAACCCTAAAACCTAAGCCCTTACCCTAAACCCTAAACCCTAAACATTGAACCCTAAACCCTAAACCCTAAATCCTAAACCCTAAACCCTAACACTAAACCCTAAACCCTAAACCTTAAACCCTAATCCCTATACCTTAACCCTGAACAATAAACACTAAACCCTAGACCCTAACACCTAATCCTAAACCCAAAACCCTAAACCCCAAACCCAAAGCCCTAAACCGTAAACCCTAAAACCCTAAACGTTAAAACCTAAACTACAACCCTTAACACTAATCCCTAGACCCTAAACCCCAAACCCTAAACCCTAAACTCTAACCCTAAACTATAAACCCTAAACCTTAATGCCTATACACTGAACCCTATATCCTAAACCCTAAACCCTATACCTTAAACCTAGGCCTAAACCTTAAAACCCAAAACCCAAAAGCTCAACCACAAAATCAAAAACCCAAAACCCAAAAACCTAAGCCCTAAACCCTAAACCCTAACCCTAAACCTTAAACCCCATACACAAAACCCTAAACCCTAAACCCTAAACCCTAAACCCTAAAACACTAAACTCCAAACCCTAAACCCTAAACCCTAAACCCTAAAGCCTAGACCCTAAACCCTATACACTAAACCCTCAACGCACCCTACATGTGAAACCCTAAACTCTAAACCTTAAGCCCTAAACCCAAAACCCAAAACCGAAAACCCTATGTACTAAACCTTAAACACAAATCGTAAAGCCTATACCCAAAAGTCTAAATCCAAGGCCCTAAACCCTAAACCCTAAACCCTAAACCCTAAATGCAAAACCCTAGCCCGAAACCCTAAACCCAAAACCCTACGTACTAAACCTTAAACACAAACCGTAAACCCTATACCCTAAACCCTAAACGCTAGGCCCTAAACCCTATACATTAAACCCTAAACCTTAAACGAAAACCCTAAGCCCTAAACCCTAAACCCTAACCCCTAAACCCTAAACATTAAACCGTAAACCCTAAACCCTAAACCCTAAATCCATAAGCCCTAACCGTAAAAACTAAACCCTTACCCTAAACCCTAAACCCTAAACCCTAAACCCTAAACATTAAACCCTAAACCCTAAACCCTAAATCCTAAACCCTAAACCCTAACACTAAACCCTAAACCCTAAACCTCAAACCCTAATCCCTATACCTTAACCCTAAACAATAAACACTAAACCCTAGACCCTAACCCCTAACCCTAAACCCAAAACCCAAAACACTAAACCCTAAACCCAAAGCCCTAAATCGTAAACTCTAAAACCCTAAAACCCTAAACCCTAAACGTTAAAACCTAAACTATAACCCTTAACACTAATCCCTATACCCTAAACCCCAAACCCAAAACCCTAAACTCTAACCCTAAACTATAAACCCTAAACCCTAAGCCCCAAACCAAAAACCCAAAACCCTATGTACTAAACCGTAAACACAAATCGTAAAGCCTATAGCCTAAAACCTAAATCCAACACCCTAAACCCTAAACCCTAAACCCTAAACCCTAAGCCCTAAACCCTAAACCCTAAACCCTAAATGCAAAACCCTAACCCGAAACCCTAAACCCAAAACACTATGTACTAAACCTTAAACACAAACCGTAAACCCTATACCCTAAACCCTAAACGCTAGGCCCTAAACCCTATACACTAAACCCTAAACCTTCAACCTAAAACCCTAAGCCCTAAACCCGAAACGCTAAACCCTAAACCCTAACCCCTAAACCCTAAACATTAAACCGTAAACCCTAAACCCTAAATCCAAAACCCTAACCCAAAACCCAAAACCCTAAACCCTAAACCCTAAACCCAAAACGTTGTACACTAAACCCTAAACCCTAAACCCTAAACACTAAACCCAAAGCCAAAAACCCGAAAAAATAAACGCTAAACCCTAAACCCTAAACCCCAAACCCAAAACCTTAAGCTCTAAACCCTAAAACCTAAAAACTAGACCCTAAACCCTGAACCCTAAACCCTAAACCCTAAGCCTAAAACCTAAACCCTAAATCCTAAACCCTAGACCATAAGCCCTATACCGTAAACCCTAAAACCTAAACCCTAACCCTAAACCCTAAACCCTAAACCTCAAAACCTAAACCCTAAACCCTAAACCCTAAACCCTAAACTTAAACCCTCAACCCTAAACCCTAAACCCTAAACCCTAAATCCAAAACCGTAAACCCTAAATGCTAAACCCTAAAACCAAAACTCTAAACCGTAAACCCTACACCCTCAACACAAAACCCTGAACCCTAGACCCTAACCATAAACCCTAAACCCTAGACCCAAACCCTAAACCCCTAAACCCCAAACCCTAAACACTAACCCTAAACCCGAAACCCTAAGCCTAAATCCCAAAACCCTAAACCCCCTATAAACCCTAAAACCGTAAACCCTAAACCCTAAACCCTAACCCCTAAATCGTAAACCCTAAACAATACACACTAAATCCTCAACCTTAAACCCTATATACTAAACCCTAAACCCTAAACCCAAAACCCAAAACCCAAAACTCTAAACCCTAAACCCTAAACCCTAACCCTAAACCCTAAACCCTAAACCCTAAACACTAAACCCTAAATCCGAAATACTAAACCCTCAACCATAAACGCTGTACCCCAAACAGTAAACCATAAAAACAAAACCCTAAACCCTAAATCCTAAACCCTAAACCCGAAACCATAAACCCTAAACCCTAAACCCAAAGCCGTAAAACCCAAAACCTAAACTCAAACCTTAATACTAAACCCAACCCTAATCCCTAAACCCTAAACCGGAAACCCTAAGCCGTAAACCCTAAACCCTAAACCCTAAACCCTAGGTTTAAACCCAAATAGCTAAATCCTAAAACCAAAACCCTAAACCCTAAACTCTAATACCTAACCCTAAACCAACAACCCTAAACACAAAACCCTAAACCTTAAAAAGATAAACCCTAAACCCTAAACCCTTAACCTTATGCCCAAAACCCTAAACTCTAAAAGGTAAGCCCTCAACCCTAAACCCTTAACACTAAACCCAAAACCCTAAACCCTAAACCCTAAACCCTAAACACTAACCCCAAACCGTAAACCCTAAACCCTAAACCCAAAATGCTAAACCCTAAAACCAAAACCCTAAAACTTAAACCCTAAACCCTAAACCCTAGGCACAAAACCCTATACCCCTCATCCTTAAACCCTAACCCGAAACCCTAAACCCTAATCCCTAAACCCTAAAGCCTAAACCTTAAACCCTAAACCCCAAGCCTTAAACACTAATCCCTAACCTAAACCCTAAACCCTAACCCCAAAACCTAAAACCCTAAAACCCTAAACCCTAAACCCTAAACCCAAAACCCAAAACCCAAAACCTGAAACTCTAACCCCAAACAACAAACCCTAAACCTTAAATCCTATACACTAATCGCTATACCCAAAACCCAAAACCCTAAACCCTGTACCTTAACCCTAAACCCTGAATCTTAAACCCTAAACCCTAAACCCTAAACCCCGAAATCCTAAACCCTTAACCCTAAACATTAAACCATAAGCCCTAACCCTAAAACCTAAGCCCCTACCCAAACCCCTAACCCCTAAACCCTAAACATTAAACCCTAAACCCTAAACCCTAAATCCTCAACCCTAAACCCTAACACTAAACCCTAAACCCTAAACCTTAAACCCTAATCCCTACACCTTAACCCTAAACAATAAACACTAAACCCTAGACCCTAACACCTAACCCCAAACCGAAAACCCTAAACCCTAAACCCAAAGCCCTAAACCGTAAACCCTAAAACCCTAATCCCTAAACGCTAAAACCTAAACTATAACCCTTAACACTAATCCCTAGACCCTAAACCCCAAACCCTAAACCCTAAACTCTAACCCTAAACTATAAACCCTAAACCTTAATGCCTATACACTAAACCCTATACCCTAAACCCTAAACCCTATACCTTAACCCTAGGCCTAAACCCTAAAACCCAAAACCCAAAAGCTAAACCATAAAACCCAAAACCCAAAACCCAAAAACCTAAGCCCTAAACCCTAAACTCTAACCCTAAACCAGAAACCCTTAACCCTAAACCTTCAACCCCATACACAAAACCCTAAACCCTAAACCCTAAACCCTAAAACACCAAACTCCAAACCCTAAAACCTAAACCCTAAACCCTAAAGCCTAAACGCTAAACCCTATACACTAAACCCTAAGCGCTAAACTGTGAACTCTAAACCCTAAATCGTAAATCTTAACCCCTAAACCCTAAATACTAAACCCCAAACCCCAAACCCTAAACCCTAAATGCAAAACCCTAACCCAAAACCCTAAACCCTAAACTCTAAACCCTAAGCGCAAAACCGTAAACCCAAAACCCTATGTATTAAACCGTAAACACAGATCGTAAACCCCATACCCTAAACCCTAAACCCTAAACCCAAAACCCTAAACCCTAAACCCTAAACCGTAAAACCAAAACCCTAACCCAAAACCCGAAATGCCAAACTCTAAACCCTGAGGCCTAAACCCTAAACCCAAAACGCTAAACCCTAAACCCTAAGCCCTAAACCCGAAACGCTAAACCTTAAACCCTGACCCCTAAACCCTAAACACTAAACCCTAAACCCTAAATCGAAAACCGTAACCCAAAACCCCAAACCCTAAACCCTAAACCCTAAACCGTAAACCCAAAATCTTGTACACTAAACCTAAATCCTAAACCCTAAGCCCAAGAACCTAAACACTAAACGCTAAACCCTAAACCCTAAACCCTAAAACCTAAACCCTAAGCTCTAAACCCTCAACCCTAAACACTAAACCCTAAACCCTAAACCCTAAACCCTATACGCTAAGCCTGAACCCTAAACCCTAAATCCTAAACCCCTGACCATAAACCCTAAACCCTAAACGCTAAAACCTAAACCCTTAACCCGAAACGCTAAACGTCAAAACCTAAACCCAAAAACCCTAAACCCTAAATCCTAAACGCTAAACCCAAAACCCTAAAACTTAAACCCTCAACTCTAACCCTAAACCATAAACCCTAAACCTTAAGCCCTAAACCCTATAAACTAAACCCTTAACCCTAAACCCTCATCCCCAAACCCTAAACCTAAACCCATAAACTTAAACCCTAAACCCTAAATCCTCAACCGTAAACCTTAAATGCTAAACCCTAAAACCTAAACTCTAAACCGTAAACCCTACACCCTCTGCACAAAACCCTCAACCCTAAACCCCAACCACAAACCTTAAACCTTTGACCCAAACCCTAAAACCCTAAACCCTAAACCTTAAACCCTAAACCATAAGCCTAAACCCTAAACACTAAACCCTAAACCTTAAATCCAAAACTCTAACCCTAACCACTAAACCCTACACCCTATACACTAAACCATAGATCCTAAACCCTAAACCCTAAACCCTAAACCCTAAACCCTAAACCCTAAACTGCTAACCCTAAACGCTAAACCCAAAAATCCTTACCCAAAACCCTGAACCCTAACCCTAAACCTGAGACCCTAAGCCTAAATCGTAAAACCCAAAACCCTAAACCCCCAATAAACCCTAAAACCCTCAACCCTAAACCGTGAACCCTAACCCCTAAACTGTAAACCCTAAACAATAAACAGTAAATCCTAAACCCCAAACCCTATACACTAAACCTTAAACACTAAACCCAAAACCCAAAACCCTAAACTCTAAACCATAAACCCTAAACCCTAACCCTAAACCCTAAACCCTAAAAACTAAACCCTAAATCGTAAATCCTAAACCCTAAACCATAAACGCTAAACGCTAAACCCTAAATGCTAAAAACAAAACCCTAAACCCTAAATCCTTAACCCTAAACCTTGAACCCTAAACCCTAAACCCTAAACCCAAAGCTCTAAAACCCAAACCCTAAACCCTAAACCCTAATACTAAACCCAACCCTAATCCGTAAACCCTAAACCCTATGCCCAAACCCAAATAGATAAACCCTAAAACCAAAACCCTAAACCCAAAACCCTAATCCCTAACCCTAAACCCTCAACACTAAACCCTAAACCCAAAGCCTTAAACCTTAAAACCCAAAGCCCACAACCCTAAACCCTTAACCCTAAGCCCAAAACCCTAAGCCCTAAAAGGTAAGCCCCAAACCCTAAACCCTTTACACTAAACCCTAAACCCTAAACCCTAACCCTAAACTGTAAACCCCAAACACTAAACCTTAAACCCTAAACCCTAAATGCTAAACCCTAAAACAAAAAACTTAAACCCTAAACCCGAAACCCAAAGTACTAAACCATAAACCACTAATCCCTAAACCCTAATCCGAAATCCTAAGCCATAATCCTTAAATCCTAAACCCTAAACCTTAAACCCTAAACCCTAAACCCTAAACCCTAAACCCTAAGCCCTAAACCCTACTCCCTAACCCTAACCCTAAACCTAAACCCTAAACCCTAAAACCCTAAACCCTAAACCCTAAACTATAACACTAAAAAACAAACCCTAAACCTTAAACCCTAAACCTTAAATCCTATACACTAATCCCTATACCCTAAACCCTAAACCCTAAACCCTATACCCTTACCCTAAACCGTAAACCCTAAACCCTAAAAACTAAACACTAAACCCCTAAATTCTAAACCCCAAACCCAAAACCCTAAAACCTAAACCCTATTCCCTAACCCTAAACCCTCAACCCTAAACTCTATACCCAAAACCCTAAACCTTAAAATCTTAACCCAAAACCCAAAACCCTTAACCCTAAGCCCAAAACCCAAAACCCTAAAAGGTAAGCCCCAAACCCTAAACCCTAAACACCAAACCCCTAATCCCTAAACCCTAACCTGAAACCCTAAGCCCTAATCCCTAAACCCTAAACCCTAAACCCTAAGCCCTAAACCCTAATCCCTAACCCTAAACCCTAAACCCTAAACCCTAAACCCTAAAACCCTAAACCCTAAACCCTAACCCTAAACCCAAAACCCTAAAACCTAAACCCTAAACTCTAACAGTAAATAACAAACCGTAAACCTTAAACCCTAAACCTTAAATCCTATACACTAATCCCTATACCCTAATCCCTAAACCATAAACCCTATACCTTAGCCCTAAACCCTAAACCCAAAACCCTAAACACTAAACCCTAAACTCCTGAATCCTAAAACCTAAACCCTAAACCCTAAACCAAAAGCCCTAACCCTAAAACCTAAACCCTTACCCTAAACCCTAAACCCTAAACCCTAAACATTAAACCCAAACACTAAACCCTAAACCCTAAACCCTAAACCCTAAACCCTAAACCCTAACACTAAACCCTAAACCCTAAACACTAAACCCTAATCCCTATACCTTAACCCTAAACACTAAACACTAAACTCTAAACCTTAACACTAAACCCTAAACCAAATACCCTAAACCCTACACCACAAGCCCTAAACCCTAAACCTTAAAACCCTAAAACCTAAACGTTAAACCCAAAACTATAACCCTTAACACTAAGCCCTAGACCCCAAACCCTATAAACTATACCCTAAACCCAATACCTTAACCCTAAACCTTAATTGCTAAAGCCTAAACCCTAAATCCCAAAGCCTAAACCCAAAATCCAAAACCACAAACCCTAAACCCGAAACCCTAAACTCTAAACCGCGAACCCTAGACCCTAAACCCTAAGCCTAAACCCTAAACTACAAACCCTAAACCCTAAACCCTAAACCCTAACCCCTAACCCTAAACCCCAAACCCTAAACCTTAAACCCTAAACCCTAAACTCTAACCCTAAACAATAAATCCTAAACCTTAAAAACTAAACTTTAAACCATAAAACCTAATCCCTCAACACTAAACCTTAAAGCCTAAACAATAAACCCTAAACCATAAACCCAGAATACTAAAACCTAAACCCTAAACCCTAAATCCTAAACCCTAACACTAAACACTAAAACCAAAACCCTAATCCCTAAACCCTAAACCTAAAACCCAAAACCCTATACCCTAGGCCTAAACCCTAAATGCTAAACCCTAAAACCTAAACCCTAAATCCTAAACCCTAAACCCAAAGCCCTAAACCCTAATCCCTAAACCTAAATCCTAAACCCAAAACCCTAAACTCCCAACCTTAAAACCCTAAACCGTAAACCTTAAACCCTTAAGCCTAAGCCCAAAACTCTAAACCCTAAACACTAAGCCCTAAAGAGATGAAAACCCTAGGACACTAAAACCCTAAACCTAAACTAAAACCCAAACCTAAACCCTAACCCTAACAATAAAACCATAAAACCTAAACCCTAAACCCAACCCTAAACCCTAAAACCCTAAAACAGCAAAAAACTTAACACTAAACACAAAAACACAAACCACAAAAAACTAAACCCCTAAACACTAAACCCGAAAACACTAAACCCTAATAAGAAAAACAATAAACCGTAAACCCTAAAACCTAAACAATCAACCCTAAAAACCAATCGTTTTTATTAAAACCCTAAACCCATAAACACAAAACCCTAAACAATCTAAACCTTAAACCCTAAATCCAAAACCTAAACCTAAAACCCAAAACTCTAACCCTAAACAATCAACCCTAAACCTTAAACCCTAACCCTAAACCGTATACACTAAACCCAAAACCCTAAACCCCAAACTCTAACCCTAAACAATAACCCAAAACTATAAACCCAAAACCCAAAACCCTAAACACTAAACTCTAAACCCTAAATCCTAAACCCTAAACACAAAACCCAAAAACCTAAACCCTAAACCCTAAACCCTAAACCCTAAACACTAAACCCTAAACCCTTAAATCCTAAATCGTAAACCCTAAACCCTAAACCATCAGCCCTAACCCTAAACCCAAAACCATTACCCTAAACCCTACACCCTAAACCCTAAACCCTAAACCTTAAACCGTAAACTGCAAACCCTTAATCCTAAACCCCTAAACCCTAAACCCAAAATCCTAAACCCTAAACCCTAACCCCTAAACCTGACCCCCAAAACCCTAAACCCTAAAACCCTATAAACTATACCCTAAATCCTAAACCCTACACCTTAACCCTAAACCCTAAACCCTAAACCCCAAAACCTAGACCCAAAACCCAAAACCGTAAAGCCTAAACCCTAAAACCAAAACACTAAACCCAAAGCATAAACCCTAAACCCTAAACTGTAAATCGTAAACCCTAATCCCTAACCCTAAACCCAAAACACTAAACCAAAACCCAAAATCCCAAACTCGAACCCTAAACAATAAACCCAAAACTATAAACCCAAAACCTTAAACCCTAAATCCTAATCCCTAAACCCTAAACCCTAAAGCCCAAACTGTAAACCCTAAACCCTAAACCCTAAACCCTAGACCCTAAACACTAAACCCCAAACCTTAAACCCTAAACCCTAAACCCTAATCCCTAACCCTAAACCCTAAACCCTTTACACAAAACCCTAAACCCTAAAACCTAAACCGTAAACCCTAAACCCTCAAACACGAAACCCTAAACCCTATACCCTATACCCTAAACAATATACCCTAACCATAACCCTAGGCCTAAATCCTAAAACCCCAAACCCTAAACCCTAAACCCTAAACCAAACACCCTAAACCCGAAAACCCAAAACCCCAAACCCAAAACCCTAAACCCTAAGCCCTAAGCCCTAACCCTAAACCCTAAACCCTAAACTCTAACCCTAAACCATAAGCCCAAAACCATAAACCCTAAACCCTTTACACAAAACCCTAAACCCAAAAACACTAAACCCTAAATCCTAAACCCTAAACACAAATCGTAAACATTAAACCGTAAACCCTAAACACAAACCGTAAACCCTAAACCCTAAACCTTAAACCCTAGACCCTGGACCCCATACACTAAACCCAAAACCCAAAACCCAAAACCCTAAACCCTAAACCCTAACCCATAAACCCTAAACAATAAACCCTAAACCCTAAACCCTAAATCCTAAATCGAAAACCCTAACCCGAAACCCTAAACCCTAAACCCTAGACTATACACCCTAAACTCTAAACCCTAAGCCCCAAAACCTAAACACTAAATGCCAAACCCTAAACCCTAAACCCTAAACCCTAAACCCTAAACCCTAAACCCTAAACCCTAAACACTAAACGCAAAACCCAAAACCCAACACCCTAAACCCTAAGCCTAAACCCAAAACCCAAAATCCTAAACCCTAGACCCTAAACCCTAAACCCTAAACCCTAAAACCTATACCCTATACACTAAATAATAAACACCAAAGCCTAAACCCTAAAACCCTAAACCGTAAAACCTAAATCCTAAACTCTAAATCCTTAACCCTAAACCCTAAACCCAAATCCCGAACCCTAAACCCTAAACCCTAAACCTTAAACCCTAAACCCTAAACTCTAACCCAAAACAATAAATCCTAAACCTTAAACACTAAAACCTAATACCTCAACCCTAAACCCTAAAGCCTAAACCCTTACAGCCTTCTAAAAATAAAAACCCCTTAAAACACCTAAACCAGAACATACTAACAACTTTAAACACCTTAAACCCTAATTGTTCCTAAACCATACAACACTAAACCCTAACCCTAAAACCCTAAACCCTTAAACTAAACCCCAACACTAAAATACAAAACCATATTAAACCCTAACCCTATACACTAGGCAAAACCCCTAAATGCCAATACCTAAACAATAAACCCTTAAAACTCCCCAAAAACCCATAAACCAAAAACCCTAAACCCTAATCTCAAACCCTAAATCCTAAAAACCTAAACCCTAAACCCCAAACCTTAAGACCCTAAACCCTAAAGCCGAAACCCTTAAGCCTAAGCCCAAAACCCTAAACCCTAAACACTAAGCCCTACACCCTAAACCCTATACACTAAACCTAAACCCTCAACTCTAAACCCTAAACTCTAAAACCTAACCCCAAACCTTAAACCCTAAAACAAAAACCCTAAACCCTAACCCTAAACGCTAAACCCTAAAACGAAAACCATAAACCCTAAACCCTAAACCCCAAATCACAAAGACTACCTGAAACCCCTAATTCCTAATTCCTCAACCCTAAACCCTAAACCCTAAACCCTAATCTGTAAACCCTAAACCCTAAACCCTAAACCCTAAACGCTAAACCCTAAACCCTAAACCCTAAACCCTAATCGCTAACCCTAAACCCTAAACCCTAAAACCAAAAACCCAAAACCCAAAACCCTAAACTCTAACCCTGAACAATCAACCCTAAACCTTAAACCTTAACCTTAAACCGTATACACTAAACCCCAAACCCTAAACCCTAAACCCTAAACCCTATACCCTATACCAAAACCCTAAACCCAAAACCCTAATCCCTAAACACTAAACCCTAAAAAGCGATAAACAAAGCACACCTAACCCTAAACCACCAAAAAACCCAAAACCCAAAGCCAAACCTTAACCCTCAAACAATCAACCTAAACCTTACCTACCCTATAAAACCGTATACACTAAAATGACCAAAACCCTAAAACCCTAAACCATAAACCCAAGACACTTATACCAAAAACCCAAAACCCTAAACCCTAAACCCCTAGATCCTAAACCCTAAACCCTAAACCCTAAACCATAAGCCCTAACCCTAAACCCAAAACCCAAAACCCAAAACCCAAAACTCTAACCCTAAACAATCAACCCTAAACCTTAAACCCTAACCCTAAACCGTATACACTAAATGCCAAACCCTAAACCCTAAACCCTATACCAAAACCCAAAACCAAAACCCAAAACCCTAAACCCTAAACACTAAACCCTAAACCCTAATCCATAAACCTAAACCATAACCCTAAACATAAGCCCCGTAACCCTAAAACCCAAAAAACCCAAAACCCAAAAACCCAAAAACTAAACCCTAAACATTAAACCCTAAGCCTAAACACTAACAATTAACCGTATACACTAAATGCCAAACCCTAAACACTAAACCCTATACCAAAACCCAAAACCCTAAACCCAAAACCCTAAACCCTAAACACTAAACCCTAAACCCCTAAATCCTAAACCCTAAACCCTAAACCCTAAACCATAAGCCCTAACCCTAAGCCGAAGGCCATTACCTTAAACCCTAAACCCTAAACCCTAAACCCTAAACCTTAAACCGTAAACCGAAACCCTAAATCTTAAACTCCTAACCCTAAACCCTAAATCCTAAACCCAAGACCCTAAACCCTAAATCTGAAGCCCTAACCCCTAAACCGTAAAACCCTATAAACTATACCCTAAACCCTAAACCCTAAACCATATTACCCTGTTAACCATAAAACCGCAACACTAAACCCAAACCTCACACTAAATACCTAACCCTAAACCTAAACCTAAAACTGAAAGCCCAAACCTAGACCCTAAAAACCAGATATACCCTTAAAACCCTATGAAAGCCTAAACCATAATCCCAAACCCTAACCCTAATAACTAGACCCAAAACCAGACCAACACCCTGAAGCACTAATGCTAAATCCAAGCCATAAACCCTAAACCCTAAAACTGTTTAAACCGTTTGAACCCTAAGTCCCCTAACCTAAACCTAACCACTAAACACCCAAATCCTAAACGCAAACTAATACCCTAACAAACAAACCCAAACACCATAAACCAAAACCTTACAGCCCTAAACGCCTGACCCCGTAAACCCTAAGTTAGAGTCTTAATTTTTTTGGGTTATTTTGAAATTTTCATTGCGGAATGGTATTAAAAAAAAGTGCTTTTCTGGTTCGTATCATTCTTTTCTTAGATAAACATTAGTGGTTATATAGCTAGCAGTAGTAATTTTTTGGTTCTTTTTGAAGCTTAGCTTAAGGGGTAAGATTTATCAAAGTTTGGCATGTGATTGTGTTTGATTCGCATTTAAATTTTAGTGTTTCTGTTTGTGTTTTTTTTATTTGGTTTGAGTTTGATTTTTGGTTTAAAGTTTCAATTTTTAATGTGTGGCGTGTGCTTGAGTTTTCCAGTGTGTGTTTTACTGGCATGTCGCTAGTTCCATTTTTAATTAAAACGCGGGTCCAGTGATTTCCTCAAGTATGATAGGGTTTCATTTGCTTCTTAGTCCAGGTATGTTAGTTTTAGGTTTCACTTGGTGTAATTTCAATTAGTTTAAAAAAATATCACAATCAATTGAAAATCCTGAATCTGATGAACGAATTCAGTACCATTTTAATTTCGATTTGAAAAGAACGTAAAATCTAAGATAAACGCCTCCCTGGGCAGACGAGTTAGCCCTTGGCTTAATATACACGACGTCACTCCTATACTTGGGATAGCTTCCGAATGCTAGTTCGAGTGATAGTGAGTTACAAGTTTTTTGGCGACGTGCGGGGAAGTGGTGGAGGGGGTGGAATGGGACATGTTTGCTGTCTCAATTTTGCGTTGGTATCATCTTCTTATAGTTTAATGAACAAGGAAAAAAAACAAAAAAGCATTTCATATAAAACAAAAACAGAAAAAACAGGGAGTTTGAAAGTATATGGCTTGCACCTGCACCGCACACATAAGGGATTTTTGAGCTTGAATATGCCACTGGTTCACTCTGCGCGGGAGGACATTATACTACCCGAATTCTACGGGAACGGGGAAACGGAGTGCCATTGTCAGCACCTAGCGAGTTTGAGTTAACCGCACATATTTTTCTTC
>NW_026652053.1:0-73456 GCF_029873635.1 Malania oleifera
TAGGGTTTAGGGTTTAGTGTTTAGGGTTTAGGGTTTAGGGTTTAGGTTTTAGTATTTAGGGTTTAGGGGTTAGGGTTTAGGGTTTACTACTTAAGGTTTAGGGTTTAGGGTTTAGTGTATAGTGTTTAGCATCTAGCGTTTATGGTTTAGGGGATAGGGTTTATTGCATAGCGTTTTGGGTTGAGGGTTTAGTGATTTGGGTTTTGGGTTTCGGGTTGGGGTTTTGGATTTTGGGTTTAGGGGTTAGGTTTTAGGGTTTAGGGTTTAGGGTTTAGAGTTTATGGTTTGTGTTTAGGGTTTTCGGTTTTGCATTTTGGGTTTTGCTTTAGGGTTTAGGGTTTTAGGGTTTAGGGTTTAGATTTTTGGGTTCTGGGATTTGTGTATAGGGTTTAGGTTTTATGGTTTAGGGTTTATGGTTTAGGGTTAGAGTTTAGGGTTTAGTGTTTAGTGTTTAGGGTTTAGGGTTTTGGGTTTAGGGTTTAGGGTTTAGGATTTTGGGTTTCGGATTTAAGGTTTAGGCCTAGGGTTTAGTGTTTAGGGTTTATGGTTTAGGTTTTAGGGTTTAGGGTTTCATGTATAGGGTTTAAGGTTTAGGGTTTAAGTTTTAGGGTTTATTGTTTAGGGTTTAGGGTTTAGGGTTTAGGGTTAGGGATTTGGGTTTAGAGTTTAGGGTTTAGGGTTTAGGGTTTGGGGTTTAGGGTTTAGGCTTAGGGTTTAGGGTTTAGTGTTTAGGGTTTAGGGCTTAGGGTTTAGGGTGTGGGGATTAGGGGTTTAGGGTTTTGTGTTTCGGGTTTAAGGTTCAAGGTTTAGGGTTTTGGGTTTAGGGGTTTAGGATTTAGGGTTTAGGGTTTAGGGTTTAAGGTTTTGGGTTTAGGTTTGAGGGTTTAGCGTAAGGGCTTAGGGTTTAGCGTTAGGGCTTAGGGTTTAGGGTTTAGGGTTTAGGGTTTAAGGTTTAGTGTTTAGGGTTTAGGGTTTAGGGCTTAGGGTTTAGTGTTTAGGGTTTAGGGTTTAGGGTTTGGGGTTTAGGGTTTAGGGTTTAGTGTACAGAGTGTTAGTTTTACCGTGATTCCAAGAGGGGGGTGAGTTGGTATTTTTAAAATTTATCTCCTGGGTGTTCCTCCTAACAACAGTATGTTCACAAGCCTATGGTCATTCTAGTGCAAATACTGGAAAATATACCAGAAATTAAATAAAACAGTTTAAACAATCACACAAGCACAAGAAAGTAGTAAAAAGAGGATGACACACAGATATGTTATCGAGATTCGGCCAACTGCCTACGTCCCCGGCTTGGCTAACCAGCACAAAGATTATCACAATAATTTGCTCACTTAAACGGGTGGAGCGGCACCTATACAAACTAGGTCAAATTATCACAGGGTTGACCTCAACCTTAACCAATCCTTACCGGGCTGGATTACCGCCCCCTCAGGCCACGCCTGGAATCTCTCAGATATACAATCAAAAGGTACAATGTATGAGTGCTTTCACATAAAGCAAATTTGTACCACAAATGCGCACAATATCACATACACCACAGATGATTTAATAATGTAAGCTCTGTGTGGTTTAGATATTTCAACTCTCAAATATGTTTTCTATCAGTGTAGTGAGTACGTGAGAGTATCAATAACAATCTGTGTATTTCAAAGTGTTTCAATCAAATGTGTTCACACAGAATACCAAGCAAGCCTAAAAAATATCAATTAATAGAATATCTCAATCACATGAATATGTATATGCTTGGACTTGCAAATTATATATGATCTTTGTTTTCAGTAAAAATATATGAGTGAGTAAATATTGCAACAAAGATGTTTCACCTCAAACACAAATATCTCCTCAAATGGTTTTCAAAATAAAGAGCAATAGATATTTGTAAATGGTTTTGAAAATATTTTGCAACCAAAAGTAAATTTGATCTTCTCAAGCTATTGCAACAAGTATGCAATCTCAGAAGGCTTAGTAAAGTTTTCTTAAGATGAACTTATTGACTAAGTCCCCTAAGAATCCTTTTGGGTCAGTTCTCAATAAAAATAAATCAATCTCACAACCAAGAGAGAGCAAACCTTCCTATCTAAACACTTAAGAACACTTACAGATGATTTAATGAGTTTTGAATGTAAGCTAGAGTGTATTTGGAAGAGTATGAGCAAATGGGAATCAAAAGAGAGCATTTTTGCTTGAGAGAAATTTTCTTAATCTTTTTGCTAATCGATCCTTAATTCTCCCAAATGAAATAGTATATATAGACATACCAAAATTTTTTACCGTTGGGGACCTATTAGGGATTGTTGGAAAAGTTTAATGACACTTAAGGCATTTTAACCCTGTTTAAAATTTATTTATCCACAGTAAAAATTATGACAACCCGAGAGGTCCGGTCGACCAGAAATGTTTCAGTCAACCAGGACTCAAATGGTTTGGTCGACCAGGAGGTTTTTGAACTGAGGGCTCGGTCGACCGGAAGTGGGCGATTTCCCAAATTTTTGAGGTTCGGTCGACCAAGCCATTTTAAACTGCCTGGTTCGGTTGACCAGACCGCTGGGAATTCTCTCGATGACCCTCTAGTCGACGAGGTCATTGTAATATAAAAGTGGTCGGTCGACCAGATGGTCAAACTTTTGACCCCAGGAGGTTTCGGTCGACCAGGGCCTTTTGAACTACCTGGTTCGGTCGACCAGGAGGTCAAAATATTGACTCACAGGTGGCTCAGTCGACCAGGGTCAAATGAACTGTAAGGTCTCGGTCGACCGGGACCTTGGTCAACGTTTGAACCAGGTATGGTTCAGGCGACCAGGCCAAAAATGAACTGATTTGGCCGGTCGACTGAAAGTGCACCAAGTGTGCATTTCGGTCCCGTCTTGACACAATCAAGCCCTATTTAAGTACCTAACAATCATATGTGTACATGTGTGTGTCCTAGGGTCATTTGGGTCAAAAATAGAGACACCGAAAAAGTCCGGTGTCGGGCGACCGAAGGGAATACCCTAAGGTCTTTCTAAGGTCATTTTTAGTTTGTATCTGGTTTGAGCTTACAAAATAAACCATGCATGTGATGGTGTGCTTATTACAAACCGAATACCCTAATTACTATTACAGACAAATTCACTACAAAAATTATTACAATTAAGAGCATGAATTTGTCTTCATGTTTTGAGCTTTCGCGTGCCATTGATGATATGCTAATATGAACCTGCACATGAACTATATATTTATTAAGTACAGGAGTATTTGTCATTATCAAAACTGGGCGTGACCTATAAGGTCAACACAGAGTTCAGGGTTTAGGGTTTTGGGATTAGGGTTTAGGGTTTAGGGTTTCGGGTTAAGGTTTTGGATTTAGGGTCTAGGGTTTAGGGTTTAGGGTTTAGTGTTTACTATTTAGGGGTTAGTGTATAGGGTTTAGGGTCTAGTGTTTAGGGTTTAGGGTATAGGGTTTATGGTTTGTCTTTAGGGTTTAGTGCATAGGGTTTTAAGTTTAGGGTTTAGGGTTTAGGGTTTACGATTTAGGGTTTCAGCTTAGGGTTTTTTTTTTAGGGTTTAGGGTTTAGGTTTTAGGGCTTAGGGTTTAGGGTTTAGTGTTTATAGTTTAGGGGTTAGGGTTTCGGGTTTATCGTTTTGGTTTTTGGGTTTAGCGTTTAGGGTTTAGGGTTTAGGGATTAGGGTTTAGCAGTAGGGTTTAGGGCTTAGGGTTTAGGGTTTGGGGTTTAGGGTTTAGTGTATAGGGTTTAGGGTCTAGGGTTTAGGGTTTAGGGTTTAGGGTTTAGGGTTAGCGTTTTGGGTTTAGGGTTTAGGGTTTAGGATTTTTGGATTTAGGGTTTAAGGTTTAGGGTTTAGGGTTAGGGATTAGGGTTAAGGGTCTAAGGTTTTGGGTTTAGGGTTTAGGGTTTATGGTTTAGGTTTTAGGGTTTAGCGTTTAGGGTTTAGGCCTAGGGTTTAGGGTTTAGGTTTTAGGGTTAAGGGTTTAGGGTTTAGGCTTAGGGTTTAGGGTTAATGGTTTAGGGTTTAAGGTTTACTGTTAGGATTTAGGGTTTAGGGTTTGGGAATTAGGGTTAAGTGTATAGCGTTTAAGGTCTAGGGTATAGTGATTAGGGTTTAGGGTTTAGAGTTAGTGTTTAGGATTTAGGGTTTAGGGTTTAGGGTTTAGGGTTTAGGGTTTTTTGCTTAGGGTTTACAGTTTTAGGGCTTAGGGTTTGGGGTTTAGGGTTTAGGTTAAGGTTTAGAGTTAGTGTTTTGGGTTTAGGGTTTAGGGTTTAGGGTTTTTTGTTTAGGGTTTACGGTTTTTGGGCTTAGGTTTTGGGACTTAGGATCAGGGTTTAATGTTTAGGGTTTTGTGTTTTTGGTTTAGGGGTTAATGTTTAGGGTTTAGGGTTTTGGATTTATGGCTTACGGTTTAGGGTTTAGGGTTTAGTGCATAGTTTTTAGGGTCTAGCATTTAGGGTTTAGGGTATAGGGTTTACGGTTTGTGTTTAGGGTTTAGTGCAAAGGGCATTGGGTTTAGGGTTTAGGGTTTTGGGTTCGGGCTTAGGGTTTAGTGTTTAGTGTTTAAGGGTTTAGGGTTTAGGGTTTAGGGATTTGGGTTTAGGGATTAGGGGTTTAGGGTTTAGTGTTTAGGCTTTAGGGTTTAGGATTTAGGGTTTATGGTTTAGGGGTTTAGGATTTAGGGTTTAGGGATTTCGGTTTAAGGTTTTGGGTTTAGGGTTTAGGGTTTAGCGTAAGGGCTTAGGGTTTAGGGTTTAATGTTTAGGGTTTAGGGTTTAGGGCTTAGGGTTTTGAGTTTAGGGTTTATGGTTTAGGGTTTAGGGTTTAGGGTTTAGGATTTAGTGTACAGAGTTTAGGGTTTAGGGTTTAGGTTTTAGAGTTTTTGGTTTCGGGTTAAGGTTTTGGATTTAGGGTTTAGGGTTTAGGGTTTAGGGTTTAGGGGTTCGGGTTTAGGGTTTAGGGTTTATGGCTTAGGGTTGAGGGTTTAGGGTTTAGGGTTTAGTGTATAGGGTCTGGGGTCTAGCGTTTAAGGTTTAGGGTATCGTGTTTACGGTTTTTGTTTTGGGTTTAGTGCATAGGGTTTTGGGTTTTGGGTTATGGTTTGGGATTTACGATTTACGGTTTAGGGTTTAGGACTTAGGGTTTAGGGTTTAGTGTTTAGGGTTTAGGGTTTATGGTTTAGGTGTTTGGGTTTAGCGTTAGTGTTTAGGGTTTAGGGATTAAGGTTTAAGGTTAGGGCTTAGGGCTTAGGGTTTAGGGTTTGGGGCTTAGGGTTTAGTGTGTTGGGTTTAGGGTCTTTAGTTTAGGGTATTGGGTTTAGGGTTTAGGGTTCGTGTTTAGGGTTTAGGGTTTAGGGTTTGGGGTTTAGGGTTTAGGGTTTAGGGTTTTAGGGTTTAAGGTTTACGGTTTAGGGTTTAGGGTTAGGGATTTGGGTTTAGGATCTAGGGTTTTGCGTTTACGGTTTAGGGTTTGGGGTTTAGGTTTTAGGGTTTACGGTTTAGGGTTTAGGTTTTAGGGTTTAACGTGTAAGGTTTAGGCCAAGGGTTTAGCATTTACGGTTTAGGGTTTTTGGTTTTTGGTTTAGGGTTTAGGGTTTAGGGTTTAGGCTTATGATTTAGTGTTTAGGTTTTAGGGTTTAGGGTTTAGGGTTTAGGGTTTAGGGTTTAATGTTAGGGTTTCGCATTTTGGGTTTAGGGTTTAGGATTTAGGGTTTTGGGTTTAGTGTTTTGGGTTTTCACTTTAGGGTTTAAGGTTTTATGGTTTAGGGTTTAGTGTTTAGGGTTTAGGGTTTATGGTTTAGGATTAGAGTTTAGGGTTTAGGGTTTGGGGTTTAGGGTTTAGGGTTTTTGGTTTAGGGTTTAGGGTTTTTGGTTTAGGGTTTAGGGTTTAGGTTTAGTGTTATGGTATAGGGTTTAGGGTTTAGGGTTTAGGGTTTAGGGTTTAGGGTTTAGGGTTTAGTGTTTAGGGTTTAGGGTTTAGGGTTTAGGGTTTGGGCCTATGGGTTTAGGGTTTTCGGATTAGGGCTTAGGGTTTAGAGTTTAGGGTTTAGTGTTTAGTGTAAGGGCTTAGGGTTTAGGGTTAGGGCTTAGGATTTAGGGTTTAGGGTTGATGATTTAGGGTATAGTTTTTAAGGTTTAGGGTTTAGGGTTTAGGGTTTACGGTTTAGTGTTTGGGGTATAGTGTTTAATGTACGAGTTTTGGGTTTAGGGTTTTGGGTTTAAGATTTAGGGTTTAGTGTATCGTGTTTAGGGTCTAGCGTTTAGGGTTTAGGGGATAGGGGATAGGGTTTACGGTTTGTGTTTAGGGTTTAGTGCATAGGTTTTTGGGTTCAGGGTTTAGGGTTTAGGGTTTAGGGTTTAGCGTTTCAGGTTAGGTTTTTGGATTTTGGGTTTAAGGTTTAGGGTTTAGGGCTTATGGTTTACGGTTTAGTGTCTAATGTGATTTAGGGGTTAGTGTTTAGGGTTTATGGCTGAGGTTTTTGGGTTTAATGTTTAAGGATTAGGGTTTTGTGATTAGGGTTTAGGGTTAGGATTTAGGGCAGACGGTTAAGGGTTTAGGGTTTAGGGTTTAGGGATTAGTGTATAGGGTTTAGGGTCTACAGTTTAGGGTTTAGGATTTTGGGTTAGTGTTTAGGGTTTAGGGTGTAGTGTTTAGGGTTTTGTTATTTAGGGCTTAAGGTTTAGGGTTTAGAGTTTAGGGTTAGGGATTAGGGTTCGGGGTTTATGGTTTAGTGCTTAGGTTTTAGGGTTTAGCGTTTAGGGTTTAGGCCTAGGGTTTAGGGTTTAGGTCCAGGGTTTAGGGTTTAGGCTTTAGGGTTTAGGGTTTAGGGTTTTGGGTTTAGGGTTTTGGATTTAGGGTTTAGGGTTTAGGGTTTAGGGCTTAGGGTTTAGGGTTTGGGGATTAGGGGTTTAGGGTTTAGTGTTTAAGGTTTAGGGTTTAGGGTTTACAGGTTTAGGATTTAGGGTTTAGAGTTTAGGGTTTTGTGTAAGGGCTTAGGGTTTTGCGTTAGGGCTTTCGGTTTAGGGTTTAGTGTCTAGGGTTTAGGGTTTAGGGTTTGCGGTTTAGGCTTTAGGGTTTATGGTTTCAGGTTAGGGTTTTGGATTTAGGGTTTAAGGTTTAGGGTTTAGGGCTTATGGTTTAGGGTTTAGAGTTTAGTGTTAAGGGTTTTGGGGTTAGGGTTTAGGGTTTAGAGTTTATGGTTTAGGTTTTTAGGTTTAGCTTTTAGGGTTTAGGGTTTTGGGATTAGGTTTTAGGTTTAGGGTTTAGGGCTTAGGGTTTATGGTTTGGGGTTTAGAGTTTAATGTATTGGGTTTAGGGTCTAGGGTTTAGGGTTTAGGGTTAGTGTTTAGGGTTTAGGGTTTTTGGTTTACTGTTTTAGGGTTTAGGATTTAGGGTTTAGGGTTTGGAATTAGGGTTTAGGGGCTAGGGATTAGGGTTTAGGGTTTATGGTTTAGGGTTTAGGGTTTAGGGTTTAGGCTTAGGGTTTAGGGTTTAGGGTTTAGTGTTTAGGGTTTAGGGTTTAGGGTTAAGGGTTTAGGGCTTAGGGCTTAGGGATTAGGGTTTCGGGATGGGGTTTCGGGTTTAGGGTTTAGGGTTTAGGGGTTTAGGATTTAGGGTTTAGGTTTAGGGTTTAGCGTAATGGTTAGGGTTTAGCGTTAGGGCTTTCGGTTTAGGGTTTAGGGTTTAGGGTTTAGGGTTAAGGGTTTAGGGTTTAGGGTTTCGAGTTAGGGTTTTTGATTTAGGGTATAGGGTTTAGGGTTTCGGGCGGTTTGGTGTTTAGGGTTTTGCGGTTAGGGTTAAGGGTTTAGGGTTTATGTTTTAGGTTATTGGGTTTAGCGTTTAGGGTTTTGGGTTTAGGGATTTGGGTTTAGGGTTAGGGTTTATGGTTTGGGGTTTAGGGTTTAGTGTATTGGGTTTACAGTGTAGGGTTTTGGGTATAGGGTTTAGTGTTTAGGGTTTAGGGTTTAGAGTTTAGGGTTTTAGGGTTAAGGGTTTAGGGTTTAGGGTTTAGGGTTAAGAATTAGGGTTTAGGGGCTAGGGTTTTGCGTTTAGGGTTTACGGTTTACGGTTTACGGTTTACGGTTTAGGGTTTAGGGTTTAGGGTTTAGGGCTTAGGGTTTAGGGTTTAGGGCTTAGGGTTTAGGGTTTGGTGATTAAGGGTTTAGGGTTTAGGGTTTAGGGTTTAGGGTTTAGGGGCTTACGAATTTGGGTTTTGGGTTTTGGGTTTATGGTTTAGGGTTTGGGCTTTAGCGTAAGGGCTTTGGGTTTAGCGTTAGGGCTTTCGGGTTAGGGTTTAGGGTTTAGGTTTTTGGGTTAAGTGTTTAGGGTTCAGGGTTTCAGGTTAGCGTTTTGGATTTAGGGTTTAGGTTTTAGGTTTTGGGCTTAGGGTTTCGGTTTTAGGGTTCAGTGTTTAGGGTTTTGGGGTTATGGTTTAGGGTTTAGGGTTTATGGTTTAGGTTTTTGGGTTTAGCGTTTTGGGTTTAGGGTTTAGGGATTAGGGTTTAGGGTTGGGGTTTAGGGCTTAGGGTTTAGGGTTTAGTGTATTAGGTTTACGGTCTAGGGTTTAGGGTATAGTGTTTAGGTTTTAGGGTTAGGATTTTGGGTTTAGGATTTGGGTTTAGGGTTTTAGGGTTTCGGGTTTAGGGTTTAGGGTTTAGGGTTAAGAATTCGGGTTTAGGGGCTAGGGTTTTTCGTTTTGGGTTTAGGGTTTAGGTTTTAGGTTTTAGGGTTTAGTGTTTAGGGTTTTGGCCAATGGTTTAGGGTTTAGGGTTTTGGGTTTTGGGTTTATAGTTTAGGGTTTATGGTTTAGGCTTTGGGTTTAGGGTTTAGGGTTTTTGGTTTAGGTTTTTGGGTTTAGGATTTAGTTTTAGCGTTTAGGGTTTAGGGTTTAGGGTTTAGGGTTTAGGATTTAGCGTTTAGGGTTTAGAGTTTTGGGTTTATGGTTTTGGGTTTTGGCTTTAGGGTTTAGGGTTTTAGGGTTTAGTTTTGAGGGTTTACTGTTTTGTGTATAGGTTTTAGGGTTTAGGGTTTAGGGTTTAGGGTTTGTGGTTTAGTGTTAGAGTTTAGGGTTTAGCGTTTAGGGTTTGGGGTTTAGGGTTTAGGGTTTAGGGTGTAGGATTTAGGGTTTTGGGTTTTGGGTTTTGGGTTTAGGGTTTTGGGTTTTGGCTTTAGGGTTTAGGATTTTAGGGTTTTGGGTTTAGTTTTGAGGGTTTACGGTTTTGTGTATAGGGTTTAGGGTTTACAGTTTACGGTTTTGTGTTAGAGTTAGGGTTTTATGTTTAGGGTTTGTGGTTTTGTGCTTAGGGTTTAGGGTTTTTGGGTTTTTGGGTTTTTATTTTAGGGTTTCGGGTTTTAGGGTTTACGCCTAGTGTTAAGGTGTAGGGTTTAGGGTTTAACATTTAGTGTACAGGGTTTAGGGCTTAGGGTTTAGGGTTTAGGTTTTAGGGTTTAGGGATTAGGATTAGGGTTTAGCGCTAGGGCTTTCGGTTTAGGGTTTAGGGTTTAGGGTTTAGGGTTAAGGGTTTAGGGTTTAGGGTTTCAGGTTAGGGTTTTGGATTTAGAGTTTAGGGTTTAGTGTTTAGGCCGGTTTAGTGTTTACGGTTAAGGGTTTAGGGTTTATGGTTTAGGTTTTTGGGTTTAGCATTTATGGTTTAGGGTTTTGGGATTAGGGTTTAGGTTTAGGGTTTCGAGCTTAGGGTTTAGGGTTTGGGATTTATGGTTTAGTGTATTGGGTTTAGGGTCTAGGGTTTAGGGTTTAGGGTTAGTGTTTTGGGTTTACGGTTTTAGGGTTTAGGGTTTAGGGTTTAGGGCTAAGAATTAGGATTTAGGGGCTAGGGTTTTGCGTTTAGGGTTTAGGGTTTAGGGTTTAGGGTTTAGGTTTAGGGTTTAGGATTTAGGGTTTAGGGTTTAGGGGTTTAGGGTTTAGGGTTTTGGGTTTGGGGGTTTTGGGTGTTGGGTTTACGCTTGGTATTTAGGGTTTATGGTTTAGTGTTTACGATTTAGGGTTTAGGGTTAAAAGTTTAGGGTTTAGGGTTTAGAGTTTAGGGCTTAGGGTTTAAGGTTTGGGGATTGGGTTTCGGGTTTAGGGTAAGTGTTTAGGGTTTAGGGTTTACGGTTTAGGGTTAAGAATTAGGATTTAGGGGCTAGGGTTTTGCGTTTTGGGTTTAGGGTTTAGGGTTTAGGGTTTAGGCTTTGGGTTTAGGATTTAGGGTTTAGGGTTTGGGGATTAGGAGTTTAGGGTTCAGGGTTTGGGGTTTAGGGTTTAGGGTTTAGGGCTTAGGGTGTAAGGTTTGGGATAGGGTTTCGGGTTTAGGGTTTATGTTTTAGGGGTGTAGGATTTAGGGTTTAGGGTTTGGCTTTAGGGTTTAGCGTTAGGGCTTTGGGTTTAGCGTTTAGGGTTTAGGGTTTAGAGTTTTGGGATTTGAGTTTAGAGTTTTTGGTTTTAGGTTTAGGGTTTAGGGTTTAGGTTTTAGCGTACAGGGTTTTGGGTTTAGGGTTTTCGGTTTAGGGTTTCGATTACGGTTTTGGAATTAGGGTTTTGGGTTTAGGGTTTAGTGTTTAGGGTTTAGGGGTTATGGTTTAGGGTTTAGGGTTTAGGGTTTATGGCTTAGGGTTGAGTGTTTAGCGTTTGGAGTTTTGTGTATAGGGTCTAGCGTTTAGGGTTTGGTGTATAAGGTTTACGGTTTGTCTTTATGGTTTAGTGCATAGGGTTTTGGGTTTAGGGTTTACGGTTTAGGGTTTAGGGTTTAGGGTTTAGGGTTTAGGGTTTCGGCTTAGGGTTTTGCTTTTAGAGTTTACGGTTTAGGGTTTACGACTTAGGGTTTTGGGTTTAGGGTTTAGTGTCTTGCGTTTAGGGGTCAGGGCTTAGGGTTTATGGTTTAGGTTTTTGGGTTTAGCGTTTAGGGTTTAGGGTTTAGGGATTAGGGTTTAGGGTTAGGGTTTAGGGCTTATGGTTTAGGGTTTGGGGTTTAGGGTTTAGTGTATAGGGTTTAGGGTCTAAGTTTTAGGTATTAGGGTTTAGGGTTTTAGGGTTTAAGGTTTAAGGTTTAGGGTTTAGGGTTAGGGATTAGGGTTAAGGGTCTAGGGTTTTGGGTTTGGGTTTTGGGTTTATGGTTTATGTTTTAGAGTTTAGTGTTTAGGGTTTAGGCCTATGGTTTAGGGTTTAGAGTTTGGGGTTTAAGATTTAGGGTTTAGGGTTAGGGTTTAGGGTTTTGGTTTTAGGGTTTTGAGTTTAGTGTTTAGGGATTAGTGTTATGGTTTGGGGATTAGGGTTTAGGGTTTAGGGTTTTTGGTTTAGGGTTTACCGTTTTTGGGCTTAGGGTTTGGGGTTTAGGGTTTAGGGTTTAGTGTATATGGTTTAGGGTTTAGGGTTTAGTGTTTAGGGTTTAGGGTTTAGGGTTTAGTGTTTCGGGTTTGGGTTTTGTGTTTATGGTTTAGTGTTTAGGGTTTAGGGTTTTGTGTTTTTGGTTTAGGGGTTAAGGTTTAGGGTTTAGGGTTTAGGGTTTAGGGTTTAGGGTTTAGGGTTTTGGGTTTAGGGTTTAGGGTTTAGGGTTCAGTGTATAGTGTTTATGGTCTAGGTTTACGGTTTAGAGTATAGGGTTTATGGTTTGTGTTTAGGGTTTAGTGCACAGGGTTTTGGGTTTTTGATTTTGGCTTTAGGGTTTAGGGGGTTAGGGTTTTAGGGTTTAGGCCTAGTGTTAAGGTATAGGGTTTTGGGTTTAGGGTTTAGTGTATAGGGTTTAAGGTTTAGGGTTTAAGTTTTAGGGTTTATTGTTTAGGTTAGAATTTTGAGTTTAGGGTTTAGGGTTAGGGATTAGGGTTTAGAGTTTAGGGTTTAGGGTTTAGGGTTTAGGCTTAGGGTTTAGGGTTTAGTGTTTAGGGTTAAGGGTTTAGGCCCTAGAGTTTAGGGTTTAGGGATTAGGGGTTTAGGGTTTAGTGTTTAGGGTTTTGGGTTCAGGGTTTAGGGTTTAGGGTTTAGGGGTTTAGGTTTTGTAGTTTTGGGTTTTGGGTTTAAAGTTTAGGGTTTAGGGTTTATGGTTTTGCGTAAGGGCTTGGGGTTTAGCGTTAGGGCTTAGGGTTTAGGGTTTAGGGTTTAGGGTTTGGGGTTTAGTGTTTAGGGTTTAGCGTTTAGGGCTTAGGGTTTAGAGTTTAGTGTTTAGGGTTTAGGGTTTAGGGTTTAAGGTTTAGTGTACAAAGTTTTGGGCTTAGGGTTTAGGGTTTAGGGTTTCGGGTGAAGGTTTTTGATTTAGTGTTTAGGGTTTAGGGTTTAGGGTTTGGTGTTTAGGGTTTCGGCTTTGGGTTTTGCTTTTAGGGTTTAGGGGTTAAGGTTTAGGGTTTAGGGTTTAGTGTTTAAGGTTTTTGTGTTAAGGTTTAGGATTTATGATTTAGGTTTTTGGGTTTAGCATTTAGGGTTAGGGGTTTTTGGAGTAGGGTTTAGGGTTTGGGTTTAGGGCTTAGGGTTTAGGGTTTGGGGTTTAGGGTTTAGTGTATAAGGTTTAGGGTCAAGGGTTTTGGGTTTAGCGTTTAGGGTTTAGGGTTAGTGTTTTGGGTTTAGGGATTAGGGTTTAGTGTTTTAGGGTTTAGGTTTTAAGGTTTAGGGTTTAGGATTAAGGATTAGGGTTAAGTGTCTAGGGTTTTGGGTTTAGGGTCTAGGGTTTATGGTTTAGGTTTTAGGGTTTAGTGCTTAGGGTTTTGGCCTAGGGTTTAGGGTTTTCGGTTTAGGGTTTTCGGTTTAGGGTTTAGGCTTTGGGTTTAAGGTTTAGGTTTTAGGGTTTAGGGTTTTGTGTTATGGTTTAGGGTTTTGGGTTTAGTGTATAGGGTTTAGGGTCTAGGGTTTAGTGATTTGGGTTTGGGGTTTAGAGTTAGGGTTTTGGGTTAAGGGTTTAGGGTTTAGGGTTTACTGTTTTAGGGCTTAGGGTTTGGTGTTTAGGGCTTAGGGTTTAGGGTTTAGGGTTTAGTGTTTAGAGTTTAGGGTTTATTGGACAGGGTTTTGGGTTTAGGGTTTATGATTTAGGGTTTAGGGTTTTGGGTTTTGGGTTTCAGGTTAGGGTTTTTTATTTAGGGTTTAGGGTTTTGGGTTTTGTGTTGTGTGTTTAGGGGTTAACGTTTAGGGTTTAGGGTTTAAGGCTCAGGGCTTAGTGTATAGTGTTTAGGGTCTAGCATTTAGGGTTTAGGGCATAGGGTTTACGGTTTGTGTTTTGGGTTTAGTGCATAGGGTTTAGGGTTTTGGATTTAGGGTTTAGGATTTACGGTTTCGGGTTAGGGTTTTAGATTTAGGGTTTTTGGTTTAGGGTTTAGGTTTAGTGTTTAGGGTTTAGGGGTTAGGGTTTAGGGTTTAGGGTTTAGGGTTTAGAGTTTAGGGCTTAGGGCTTAGCGTTTAGGGTTTAAGGTTTAGGGTTTAGTGTATAAGGTTTAGGGTCTAGGGTTTAGGTTTTAGGGTTTAGAGTTTACGGTTTGTGTTTTGGGTTTAGGGTTTTCGATTTTGCCTTTAAGGTTTAGGGTTTTAGGGTTTATGGTTTAGGGTTTAGTTTTTAGGCTATTGGCTCAGTTTTGTGTATAGGGTTTAGGGTTTAGGGTTTATGGTTTATGGTTTAGGGTTAGAGTTTTGGGTTTAGTGTTTAGGGTTTAGGGTTTAGGGTTTGGGGTTTAGGGTTTTAGGGTTTAGGCCTAGTGCTGAGGTATAGGGTTTAGGGTATAGGGTTTAGGGGTTTAGGATTTAATGTTTAGGGTTTCGGGTTTAAGGTTTAGGGTTTAGGGTTTAAGGTTTAGTGTTTAGTGTTTAGGGTTTAGGGTTTAGGGTTTAGGGTTTAGGGCTTAGTGTTTAGGGTTTAAGGTTTAGGGTTTAGTGTATAGAGTTTAGGGTCTAGGGTTTAGGGTTTATGATTTAGAGTTTACGGTTTGTGTTTTGGGTTTAGGGTTTAGGGTTTTGGATTTTGGGTTTTGGCTTTCAAGTTTATGGTTTTAGGGTTTAGGCTTTAGTGTTTAGTTTTAGGTTTAAGGTTTTGTGCATAAGGTTTGTGGTTTAGGGTTTAGGGTTTAGGGTTTATGGTTTTGGGTTAGAGTTTGGGGTTTGGTGTTTAGGGTTTAGGGTTTGGTGTTTAGGGTTGAGGATTTAAGGGTTTAGGGTTTTGGGTTTACGGTTTAGGGTTTATGGTTTATGGTTTTGAGTTAGAGTTTGAGGTTTAGTGTTTAGGGTTTAGGGTTTAGGGTTTAGGGTTTAGGGTTTTAGGGTTTAGGGTTTAGGGTTTAGTGTATATGGTGTAAAGTTTAGGGTTTAAGTTTTTGGGTTTATTGTTTAGGGTATAGGGTTTTGGGTTTAGGGCTAGGGACTAGGGTTTGGGGTTTAGGGTTTAGGGTTTAGGCTTTTGGTTCGGGGTTTAGGCTTTAGGCTTTAGGCTTTAGGGTTTACGGATTAAGGTTTAAGGCTTAGGGTTTTGGGTTTAGGGATTAGGGGTTTAGGGTGTTGTGTTTTGGGTTTAGGGTTCACGGTTTAGGGTCTAGGGTTTAGAGGTTTAGGATTTGGGGTTTAGGGGTTAGGGTTAAATGTTTAGGGTTTAGGGTTTAGGGTTTAGCGTAAGGGCTTGGGGTTTTCCGTTTGGGCTTAGGGTTTAGGGTTTTGGGTTTTGGGTTTAGGGTTAAGGGTTTATTGTTTAGGGTTTCGAGTTTACGATTTAGGGTTTAGAGTTTACGATTTAGGGTTTTGGGTTTAGGGTTTAGTGTACAAAGTTTTGGGTTTAGGGTTTAGGGTTTAGGTTTTTGGGTTAAGGTTTTGGATTTAGGGTTTAGGGTTTAGGGTTTAGGGTTTAGGGTTTAGGGTTTAGGGTTTAGGGTTTTATGTTTATGGCTTAGGGTTCAGGGTTTAGGGTGTAGTGTTTAGTGTATAGGGTTTAGGGTATAGGGTTTAGAGTTTAGGGTACAGGGTTTAGGGTTTGTGTTTAAGGTTTAGTGCATAGGGTGTTGGGTTTAGGGTTTAGGGTTTGGGGTTTAGGGTTTAGTGCATAGGGTTTAGGGTTTACAGTTTTTGTTTAGGGTTTAGTGCATAGGGTTTAGGGTTTTCGATTTAGGGTTTAGGGTTTAGGGGTTTGGGTTAGGTTTTGGATTTAGGGTTTTTGGTTTAGGGTTTACGGTTTTGGGGCATAGGGTTTGGGGTTTTGTGTTTAGAGTTTAGGGTTTACTGTTGAGGGTTTAGGGTTTAGGGTTTTAGGTTAGGGTTTTGTATTTAGGGTTTAGGGTTTTGTGTTTTGGGTTTAGGGGTTAACGTCTAGGGTTTAGGGTTTAGTGTTTAGGGCTTAGGGTTTAGGGTTTTGAGGTTAGGGTTTAGTGTATAGTGTTTAGGGTCTAGCGTTTAGGGTCTAGCATTTAGGGTTTAGGGTATAGGGTTTACAGTTTGTGTTTAGGATTTAGTGCATAGGGTTTAGCGTTTTGGATTTAGGGTTTAGGGTTTAGGGGTTTGGGTTAGGGTTTTGGATTTAGGGTTTAGGGTTTAGGGTTTAGGGTTTAGGGTTTAGTGTTTAGGGTTTAGGGGTTAGGGTTTAGAGTTTAGGGTTTAGGGTTTAGGGCTTACGGTTTAGTGTTTAAGGTTTAGGGATTTGTGTATAGGGTTTAGGGTCGAGGGTTTAGGTTTTAGGGTTTAGTTTACGATTTGTGTTTTGGATTTAGGGTTTTGGGTTTTGCCTTTAGGGTTTAGGGTTTTTAGGGTTTAGCTTTAAGGGTTTAGGCTGGGTTTTGTTTATAAGGCTTAGGGTTTTGGGATTATGGTTTATGGTTTGGGGTTAGAGTTTGGGGTTTAGTGTTTAGGGTTTTGGGTTTAGGGTTTAGGGTTTGAGGGTTTTGGGTTTAGGGTTTTAGGGTTTAAGCCTAGTGTTGAGGCATAGAGTTTAGGGTTTTGGTTTTAGGGTTTAGGGTTTAAGGTTTAGAGTTTAGGGCTTAGGGTTTAGGGTTTTGGACTTAGGGGTTTAGGGTTTAGGGGTTTAGGATTTAATTGTTTAGGGTTTCGTGTTTAGGGTATAGGGTTTAGGTTTTAAGTTTTAGCATAAAGGCTTAGGGTTTAGCGTTAGGGCTTAGGGTTTAAGGTTTATGGTTTGGGGTTTAGGGTTTAGTGTTTAGGGTTTCGGGTTTAGGGTTTAGGGTTTATGGTTTATGGCTTTGGATTTAGGGTTTAAGGTTTAGGGTTTAGTGTATAGAGTTTAGGGTCTAGGGTTTTGGGTTTACGGTTTCGAGTTTACTATTTGTGTTTTGGGTTTAGGGTTTAGGGTTTTGGCTTTAGGGTTTAGGGTTTTAGGTTTTAGGCTTTAGCGTTTAGTTTTTAAGGTTTAGGGTTTTGTGTATAGGGTTTATGGTTTAGGGTTTAGGGTTTTTGATTTTGGGTTAGAGTTTGGGGTTTAGTGTTTAGGGTTTAGGGTTTAGGGTTGAGGGTTTTATGGTTTAGGGGTTTTGGTTTACGATTTAGTGTTTAGGGTTTTAGGGTTTAGGCCTAGTGTTAAAGTATAGGGTTTAGGGTTTGGAGTTTAGGGTTTAGGCTTTAGTGTTCAGGGTTTAGGGTTTAGGGTTTAGGGCTTAGGGTTTAGGGCATAGGGTTTAGGGTTTTGGGTTTATGATTTAGGATTTAGGGTTTAGGGTTTGTGGTTTAGGGTTTAGTGTTTAGGGTTTAGGGTTTAGGGTTTAGTGTTTAGGGTTTAGGGTTTTGGGCTTAGGGTTTATGCTTTAGGGTTTAGGGTTTAGTGTTTAGATTTTGGGTTTAAGGTTTAGTGCAAGGATTTAGGGTTTTTGGTTTAGGGTTTAGGTTTTGGGGTTTAGGGTTTAGGGGTTTTGGTTTTAGGGCTTAGGGTTTAGGGTTTAGGGTTTAGGATTTAGTGTTTAGGGATTAGGTTTTTATGGTTTAGTGTTTAGGGTTTTCGGTTTACGGTTTACGGTTTAAGGTTTAGGGGTTTAGGGTTTAGTGTTCAGGGTTTAGGATTTAAAGTTTAGGGTTTAGGGTTTAGGGTTTAGTATTTAGATTTTGGGTTTAGGTTTTCGTGCAAGGATTTAGGGTTTTTGGTTTAGGGTTTAGGGTTTGGGGTTTAGGGTTTAGGAGTTTAGGTTTTGGGGCTTAGAGTTTAGGGTTTAGGGTTTAGGATTTAGTGTTTAGGGATTAGGTTTTTACGGTTTAGTTTTTAGGGTATTGGGTTTACGGTTTAGGGTTTAGGGTTTAGGGGTTTAGGGTTTAGTGTTCAGGGTTTAGGATTTGAAGTTTAGGGTTTAGGGTTTAGGTTTTAGGGTTTAGCATTAGAGGTTTAGGGTTTGGGGTTTAGTGTTTAGTGGTTAGGGTTGGGGTTTAGGGTTTTGTCTCAAGGGTTTAGTGTTTAGGGGTTAGGGTTCAGTAATTAGGAGTTAGCGTTCAGGGTTTAGGGTTTAGTTCTTAGGGTTTAGTGTTTAGGGTTTAGGGGTTGGGGTGTAGGGTTCAGGGTTTACGGTTTATGGTAAGGGTTTAAGGTTTACCGTTTAGGGCTTATGGTTTAGGGCTTTGGGTTTAGGGATTTGGGTTTAAGGTTTAGGGTTTACGGTTTACGGTTTAAGGTTTATGGTTTAGTTCTTAGGGTTTCGGGCTTAGGGCTTAGGGTTTAGGGTTTAGGGTTTGGTGTTCAGGGTTTAGAGTTTAGGGGTTTAGGATTTAGTGTTTAGGGTTTAGGGTTTAAGGTTTGGGGTTTAGGGTTTTTGGTTTTGGGTTTAGTGTTTATGGTTTAGGGTTTGGGGTTTAGGGTTTAGGATCTAGGGTTTAAGGTTAGGGATTAGGGTTTAGGGTTTAGGGTTTAGGGTTTAGGGTTTAGGGTTGAGTGTTAAGGGTTTAAGGTTTATGGTTTTGGGTTTAGGGTATAGGTTTTAGGGTTTAGCGTTTAGGGTTTAAGATTACGGGTTTTGGCTTAGGGTATAGGATTATGTTTTAGGGTTTAGAGTATAGGTTTTAGGGTTTAGCATTTTGGGTTTAGGGTTTAGGGTTTAGTGTTTAAGGTATAGGGTTTAGGGTTTAGTTCTCAAGGTTTATCTTTTTGGGCGTATAGTTTAAGGTTTAGGGGTTTTGGGTTTAGTGTTTAGGGTTTAGGGTTTAGGGCTTAGTGTTTAGGCTTTATGGTTTAGGGTTTACGGTTTAGTTTTAGGGTTTATGGTTTTGGGTTTAGGGTTTTTGGTTTAGGGTATAGGGTTTACGGTTTACGATTTAGGGTTTAGGGTTTAGGGTTTATGGTTTAGGGTTGAGGGTATCGGTTTTAGGGTTTAGCGTTTAGAGTTTACGATTTTGGGTTTAGGCTTAGGGTTTAGGATTAAGGTCTAGGGTTTAGGGTATAGGTTTTTGGGTTTAGCATTTAGGGTTTAGGGTTTAGTGTTTTGGGTTTAGGGTTTAGGGTTTTGGGTTTAGTTCTTAGGGTTTAGGGTTTAGGGTTTATGGTTTAGTGTTTTGGGTTTAGGGTATGGGTTTTAGGGTTTAGCGTTTAAGGTTTAGGATTTAGGGTTTAGTCTTAGGGTTTAGTGTTAGGGTTTAGGGTTTAGGGTATAGGTTTTGGGGTTTAGCATTTAGGGTTTAGGGTTTGGTAATTCGGGTTAAGGTTTTAGGGAGGGTTTGGGGTTTACAGTATAGATTTTAGGGTTTAAAGTTTACGATTTAGGGTTTAGGGTTTAGGGTTTAGGGTTTTGGGTTTATGGTTTAGGGTATAGGTTTTTGGGTTTTGCCTTTATGGTTTAGGGTTTGAGGTTTAGGGTTAGGGTTTCGGCTTACGGTTTAGGGTTTGGGGTATAGGTTTTAGTGTTTAGCATTTTGGGTTTAGGGTTTAGTGTTTAGGGTTTATTGTTTAGGCTTTAATGTTTAGGGTTTAGGGTTTAGGGTTTAGGTCTCAGGGTTCAGGGTTTAGGGTTTAAGGTTTAGGGTTTTGTTCTTAGGGTTTAGGGTTTAGGGTTTAGGGTTTAGTGTTTAGGGTTTAGTGTCGAGGGTTTAGTGTTTAGGAGTTAGGGTTTAGTGTTTAGGGGTTATGGTTCAGGGTTTAGGGTTTAGGGTTTAAAGTTTAGGGTTTAGTTCTTGGGGTTTAGTGTTTACGATTTAGCGTTTAGGGTGTGGGGTTTAGGGTTTACGATTTAGGGTAAGGGTTTACGGTTTACGGTTTACAGGTTACGGTTTAGGGTTTAGGGTTTAGGGTTTTTCGATTTTGTTCTTAAGGTTTAGGGCTTAGGGTTTACAGATTCGTGTTTAGGGTTTGGTGTTTAGGGTTTAGGGTTTAGGGGTTTAGGATTTAGTGTTTAGGGTTTAGGGTATAGGTTTTTGGGTTTAGCCTTTATGGTCATGGGTTTAAGGTTTTGGCTTAGAGTTTTGGCTTAGCGTTTAGGGTTTAGGATATAGGTTTTAGTGTTTAGCATTTAGGGTTCAGGGTTTATTGTTTTGGCTTTAAGGTTTAGGGTTTAGTATTTAGTTCTTAGGGTTTAGGGTCAAGGGTTTAGTGTTAGGGTTTAGGGTTTATGGCTTAGGGTTTGGGGTTTATGGTTTTGGGTTTTGGGGTTTAGGGTTTAAGGTTTAGCGTTTAGTGTTTAGGGTTTAGGGTTTGAGGTTTAGGGTTTAGGGCTTTGGGTTTATGGTTTAGGGTTATGGTTTAGGGTTTTAGGTTTAGGGTTAGGGTTTCGACTTAGGGTTTACGGTTTAGGGAATAGGTTTTACTGTTTAGCATTTAGGGTTTAGGGCTTGTTGTTTGGGCTTTAAGGTTTAAGGTTTAGGGTTTAGTTCTCAGGGTTTAGGTCATAGGGTTTGGGGTTCAGGGTTTAGGGTTTAGGTTTTAGTTCTTAGTGTTTAGGGTTTAGGATTTAAGGTTTTGGGTTTAGGATTTAGTTCTTAGGGTTTATGGTCAAGGGTTTAGTTTTAGGGTTTAGGGTTTATGGCTTAGGGATTGGGGTTTATGGTTTTGGGTTTTGGGGTTTAGGGTTTAGGGTTTAGGGTTTAAGGTTTAGCGTTTCGTGTTTAGGGTTTAGGGTTTGGGGTTTAGGGTTTAGGGTTTTGGGTTTATGGTTTAGGGTTATGGTTTAGGGTTTGAGGTTTAGGGTTAGGGTTTCGACTTAGGGTTTAGGGTTTGGGGAATAGGTTTTAGTGTTTAGCATTTAGGGTTTAGGGTTTAGGGTTTAGGGTTTGTTGTTTGGGCTTTAAGGTTTAGGGTTTAGGGTTTAGTTCTCAGGGTTTAGGTCATAGGGTTTAGGGTTCATGGTTTAGGGTTTAGGGTTTAGGGTTTAGGGTTTAGGGTTTAGGGTTTAGTGTTTAGGGTTTAGGATTTAGGGTTTAGTGTTTAGGGTTTAGTGTCAAGCGTTTAGTGTTTACGAGTTAGGGTTTAGTGTTTAGGGGTTAGGGTTCAGGGTTTAGGGTTTAAGGTTTAGGGTTTAGGGTTTAATTCTTAGGGTTTAGTGTTTAGGGTTTAGCGTTTAGGGTGTAGGGTTTAGGGTTTACGATTTAGGGTAAGGGTTTAGGGTTTACCGTTTTGGGGTTACGGTTTAGGGTTTAGGGTTTAGGGTTTACGGTTTCGTTCTTAGGGTTTAGGGCTTAGGGTTTAGGGTTTAGTGTTTAGGGTTTGGTGTTTAGGGTTTAGGGTTCAGGGGTTTAGGATTTAGTGTTTAGGGTTTAGGGTTTAGGGTTTAGTTGTTAGGGTTTAGGTCCTAGGGTTTAGGGTTCAGGATTTAAGGTTTTGGGTTTTGGGTTTAGGGTTTAGTTCTTAGGGTTTAGGGTTTAGGGTTTAGAGTTTAGTGTCGAGGGTTTAGTGTTTAGGGGTTAGGGTTCAGGGTTTATCGTTTAGGGTTTAGGGTTTAGGGTTTGATTCTTAGGGTTTAGTGTTTAGGGTTTAGGGTTTAGGGTGTAGTGTTTAGGGCTTACGTTTTAGGGTAAGGGTTTAGGGTTTACGGTTTACAGGTTACGGTTTAGGGTTTAGGGTTTAGTTCTTAGTGTTTAGGGCATAGGGTTTAGGGTTTAGGGTTTAGGGTTTAGGGTTTGGTGTTTAGGGTTTAGGGTTTAGGGGTTTAGGATTTAGTGTTTAGGGTTTAGGGTTTAAGGTTTGGGGTTTAGGGTTTAGGGTTTAGGGTTTAGGGTTTAAGGTTCGGGATTTGGGTTTAGGGTTTGGGGTTTAGTGTTGAGGGCTTAATGTTTAGCATTTATGGTTTTGGGTTTAGGGTGTAGGGTTTACGGTTTATGGTGTAAGGTTTAAGGTATTGTGTTTGGGGTTTAGGATTTATGGTGTTGGGTTTAGGTCATAGGTTTTAGGGTTTAGCATTTAGGGTTTAGGATTTAGGGTTTTGGCGTAGGGTTTAGGCTTAGGGTTTAGGGTTTAGAGTAGGTTTTAGGATTTAGCATTTACGGTTTAGGGTTTAGGGTTTGGTGTTTAAGGTATAGGGTTTAGGGTTTAGTGTTTAGTTCTTAGGGTTTAGCTTTTAGGGCTTACAGTTTAAGGTTTAGGGGTTTAGGGTTTAGTGTTTAGGGTTTAGGGTTTAAGGCTTAGTGTTTAGGCTTTATGGTTTAGGGTTTACGGTTTAGGGTTTTCGGTTTTGGGTTTAGGGTTTAGGGTTTCGAGTTTAGGGTATAGGGTTTATGGTTTACAATTTAGGGTTTACGATTTAGGGTTTAGGGTATAGGTTCTATGGTTTAGCGTTTAGAGTTTACAGTTTGGGGTTTAGGCTTAGGGTTTTGGGTTTAGGGTATAGGTTTTTGGGTTTAGGCTTAGGGTTTAGGGTTTAGGGTATAGGTTTTTGGGTTTAGAATTTAGGGTTTAGGGTTTAGGGTTAGGGTTTCGGGTTTAGGGTTTAGGGCTTAGGCTTAGGGTTTAGGGTTTGGGTTTAGGGTTTAGGGTGTAGGTTTTGGGGGTTAGCATTTACGGTTTAGAGTTTATGGTTTAGTGTTTAGGGTTTAGGGTTTAGGGTTTAGGGTTTAGTTCTTAGGCTTTGGGTTTTGTGTTTCGGGTTTAGCGGTTTAGGTTTTAGGGTTTTGTGTTTCGGGTTAAGGTTTTGGTGAGGGTTTAGGGTTTATGGTATAGATTTTAGGGTTTACAGTTTACGATTTAGGGTTTAGGGTTTTGGGTTTTGGGTTTATGGTTTAGGGTGTAGGTTTTTGGGTTTAGCCTTTATGGTTTTGGGTTTAAGGTTTTGGCTTACGGTTTAGGCTTAGTAATTAGGGTTTAAGGTATAGGTTTTAGTGTTTAGAATTTAGGGGTTAGGGTTTAGAGTTTAGGGTTTATTGTTTAGGCTTTAAGGTTTAGGGTTTAGGGTTTATTTCTTAGGGTTTAGGGTTTAGGTCCTTGGGTTTAGGGTTCAAGGTTTAGGGTTTAGGGTTTAGGGTCAAGGGTTTAGTGTTAGGGTTTAGGGTTTATGGCTTAGGTTTTGTGTTTTATGGTTTTGGGTTTTGGGGTTTAGGGTTTAGGGTTTACGGTTTACGGTTTAAGGTTTAGCGTCTAGTGTTTAGGGTTTGGGGTTTGGGGTTTAGGGTTTAGGGTTTAGGGTTTGGGTCTATGGTTTAAGGTTAGGGATTAGGGTTTAGGGTTTAGGGTGAAGCCTTTAGTGTTGAGGGTTAAGTGTTTTCGGTTTAGGGTTTAGGGCTTAGGGCTTAGGGTTTATGGTTTAGGGTTTAGGGTATAGGATTTAGGGTTTTCGGTTTAGTGTTTATGGTTTAGGGTTTAGGGTTTAGGGTTTTGGGTTTAGGGTTTAGGGTTTAGGGTTTAGGTTTTAGGGTTTAGGGTTTAGGGTTTAGGATTTAGGGTTTAGGCTTAGGGTTTAGCGTTTGGGGTATAGGTTTTAGGGTTTAGCATTTAGGGTTTAGGGTTTAGAGTTTAGGGTTTAGGGTTTAGCATTTGGGGTGTAGGGTTTAGAGTTTAGGGTTTAGGGCATCGGGTTTTGGGTTGATGGTTTAGGGTCAAGGGTTTAGTGTTAGGGTTTAGGGTTTAGGGTGTATGGTTTAGTGTTTAGGGCTTAGGGTTTGGGGTTTATGGTTTGAGGTTTAGTGTCTAGGGTTTAGGATTAGAGATTAGGGTTTAGGGTTTAGGGTTGAAGGTTTGGTGTTAAGGTTTAATGTTTAGGGTTTAGGGTTCAGGGTTTAGGGTTTAGGGCTTAGGGTTAGGGTTTAGGGTTTATGGCTTTGGGTTTAAGGTTTAGGGTTTTGGGATGGGAGTTTTACGGTTTAGTGTCTAAGATTTAGGGTTTAGTGTTAGGGTTTATGGTTTATGGTTTAGGGTTCGGGTTTAGGGTTTCGGGTCTCGGGTTTAGGGTTTATTGTTTAGGGTTTATGGTTTAATTTTTAGGGTTCAAGGTTAAGGCTTAGAGTTTAGGGTTTAGGGTTTACGGTTTTGGGGTTAGGGGTTTAGGGTCTAGTGTTTAGGGTTTAGGGTTTAGGGTTTGGCATTTAGGGTTTAGCTTTTAGGGTTTATCGTTTGGGGTTTAGGGTTTAGGATTTAGGGTTTACGGTTTAGGTTTTAGGGTTTAGGGTTAAGTGTTTTGGCTTTTTGATTTAGGGTTTTTGAGTTTAGGGTTTAGGGTTTGGGGTTTAGGGTTTAGTGTTTTGGGTTTATGGTTTAGGGTTATGGTTTAGGGTTAGGGTTTCAGCTTAGGGTTTAGGGTTTAGGGAATAGGTTTTAGTGTTTAGCATTTAGGGTTTAGGGTTTGTTGTTTGGGCTTTAAGGTTTAAGGTTTAGGGTTTAGTTCTCAGGGTTTAAGTCATAGGGTTTAGGGTTCAGGGTTTAGGGTTTAGGGTTTAGTTCTTAGTGTTTAGGGTTTAGGATTTAAGGTTTAGGGTTTAGGATTTAGTTCTTAGGGTTTAGGGTCAGGGGTTTAGTGTTAGGGTTTAGGGTTTATGGCTTTGGGTTTGGGGTTTATGGTTTTGGGTTTTGGGGTTTAGGGTTTAGGGTTTTGGGTTTAAGGTTTAGCGTTTCGTGTTTAGGGTTTAGGGTTTGGGGTTTAGGGTTTAGGGTTTTGGGTTTATGGTTTAGGGTTATGGTTTAGGGTTTGAGGTTCAGGGTTAGGGTTTCGACTTAGGGTTTAGGATTTGGGGAATAGGTTTTAGTGTTGAGCATTTGGGGTTTGGGGTTTAGGGTTTAGGGTTTGTTGTTTGGGCTTTAAGGTAGGGTTTAGGGTTTAGTTCTCAGGGTTTAGGTCATAGGGTTTAGAGTTCAGGGTTTAGGGTTTAGGGTTTAGGGTTTAGGGTTTAGGGTTTAGTTCTTAGTGTTTAGGGTTTAGGATTTAGGGTTTATTGTTTAGGGTTTAGGGTCAAGCGTTTAGTGTTTAGGAGTTAGGGTTTAGTGTTTAGTGGTTAGGGTTCAAGGTTTAGGGTTTAAGGTTTAGAGTTTAGGGTTTAGTTCTTAGGGTTTAGTGTTTAGGGTTTAGCGTTTAAGGTGTAGGGTTTAGGGTTTACGATTTAGGGTAAGGGTTTAGGGTTTACGGTTTAGGGGTTACGGTTTAGGGTTTAGGGTTTACGATTTAGTTTTTAGGGTTTAGGGCTTAGGGTTTAGGGTTTAGTGTTGAGGGTTTGGTTTTTAGGGTTTAGGGTTTAGGGGTTTAGGATTTAGTGTTTAGGGTTTAGGGTTTAGGGTTTAGTTGTTAGGGTTTAGGTCCTAAGGTTTAAGGTTCAGGATTTAGGGTTTAGGGTTTAGGGTTTAGGGTTTAGGGTTTAGTTCTTAGAGTTTAGGGTTTAGGGTTTAGAGTTTAGTGTCGAGGGTTTAGTGTTTAAGGGTTAGGGTTGACTGTTTAGGGGTTAGGGTTCAGGGTTTAGGGTTTAGGGTTTAATTTTTAGGGTTTAGTGTTTAGGGTTTATGGTTTAGGGTGTAGTGTTTAGGGTTTACGGTTTAGGGTAGAGGTTTAGGGTTTACGGTTTACGGGTTACGGTTTAGTGTTTAGGGTTTAGTTCTTAGGGTTTAGGGCTTAGGGTTTAAGGTTTAGGGTTTAGGGTTTAGGGTTTTGTGTTTAGGGTTTCGGGTTTAGGGGTTTAGGATTTAGTGTTTAAGGTTTGGGGTTTAGGGTTTCGGGTTTAGGGTCTAGGGTTTAAGATTCGGGATTAGGGTTTATGGTTTAGTGTTGAGGGCTTAATGTTTAGCATTTATGGTTTTGGGTTTAGGGTGTAGGGTTTACGGTTTAGGGTTTAGGGTTTAGGGTATTGTGTTTGGGGTTTAGGATTTATGGTGATGGGTTTAGGTTATGGGTTTTAGGGTTTAGCGTTTAGGGTTTAGGATTTTGGGTTTTGGCTTAGGGTTTAGGGTTAGGCTTTAGGGTTTAGAGTATAGGTTTTAGGGTTTAGCATTTACGGTTAAGGGTTTAGGGTTTGGTGTTTAAGGTATAGGGTTTAGTGTTTAGTTCTTAGGGTTTAGCTTTTAGGGCTTACAGTTTAAGGTTTAGGGGTTTAGGCTTTAGTGTTTACGGTTTAGGGTTTAAGGCTTAGTGTTTAGGCTTTATGGTTTAGGATTGACGGTTTAGGGTTTTCGGTTTTAGGTTTAGGGTTTAGGGTTTCGAGTTTAGGGTATAGGGTTTATGGTTTACGATTTAGGGTTTAGGGTTTAGGGTTTACGGTTTAGGGTTTAGGGTATAGGTTCTATGGTTTAGCGTTTAGAGTTTACAGTTTTGGGTATACGCTTACGGTTTAGGGTTTAGGGTATAGGTTTTTGGGTTTAGAATTTAGGGTTTAGGGTTTAGGGTTAGGGTTTCGTGTTTAGGGTTTAGGGCTTAGGCTTAGGGTTTTGGGTTTGGGTTTAGGGTTTGGGGTGTAGGTTTTGGGGGTTAGCATTTAGGGTTTGGAGTTTATGGTTTAGTGTTTAAGGTTTAGGGTTTAGGGTTTAGGGTTTAGGGTTTAGTTCTTAGGCTTTGGGGTTTAGGGCTTGGGGTTTAGGGTTTCTGGCTTAGCGGTTTAGGTTCAAGGGTTTGGTGTTTCGGGTTAAGGTTTTGGTGAGGGTTTATGGTTTATGGTATAGATTTTAGGGTTTATAGTTTACGATTTAGGGCTTAGGGTTTAGGGTTTAGGGTTTTTGGTTTATGGTTTAGGGTATAGGTTTTTGGCTTTAGCCTTTATGGTTTTGGGTTTAAGGTTTTGGCTTACGGTTTAGGCTTAGTGTTTAGGGTTTAGGGTATAGGTTTTAGTGTTTAGCATTTAGGGGTTAGGGTTTAGAGTTTAGGGTTTATTGTTTAGGCTTTAAGGTTTAGGGTTTAGGGTTTAGTTCTTAGGGTTTAGGGTTTAGGTCCTAAGGTTTAGGGTTCAGGGTTTAGGGTTTAGGGTTTAGGGTCAAGGGTTTAGTGTTAAGATTTAGGGTTTAGGCTTAGGGTTTAGCGTTTGGGGTATAGGTTTTATGGTTTAGCATTTAGGGTTTGGGGTTTAGAGTTTAGGGTTTAGGGTTTAGCATTTGGGGTGTAGGGTTTAGAGTTTAGGGTTTAGGGCATCGGGTTTTGGTTGATGGTTTAGGGTCAAGGGTTTAGTGTTAGGGTTTAGGGTTTAGGGTTTGGGGTTTAGGGTTTCAGGTTTAGGTATTTAGGATTTAGGGTTTAGGGTGTATGGTTTAGTGTTTAGGGCTTAGGGTTTGTGGTTTATGGTTTGAGGTTTAGGGTCTAGGGTTTAGGATTAGAGATTAGGTTTTAGGGTTTAGGGTTGAGGGTTTGGTTTTAAGGGTTTAATGTTTAGGGTTTAGGGTTTAGGGTTTAGGGTTTAGGGCTTAGGGTTAGGGTTTAAGGTTTAGGGTTTAGGGTTTAAGGTTTTGGGATGAGGGTTTTACGGTTTAATGTCTAGGATTTAGGGTTTAGTGTTAGAATTTATGGTTTATGGTTTAGGGTTCGGGTTTAGGGTTTAGGGTCTCGGGTTTAGGGTTTAGGGTTTAGGGTTTATGGTTTAATTTTTAGGGTTCAAGGTTAAGGCTTAGGGTTTAGGGTTTAGGGTTTACGGTTTTGGGGTTAGGGGTTTAGGGTCTAGTGTTTAGGGTTTAGGGTTTAGGGTTTAGCATTTAGGGTTTAAGCTTTGGGGTTTAGGTTTTAGGGTTTATCATTTAGGGTTTAGGGTTTAGGATTTAGGGTTTACGGTTTAGGTTTTAGGGTTTCGGGTTAAGTGTTTTGGATGTTGGATTTAGGGTTTAGGGTTGAGGGTTTAGCATTTAGGTTTTAGGGTTTTGGGTTTAGGGTTTAAGGTTTAAGGTTTAGGGTTAGGGGTTAAGGTTTAGGGTTTCGGGTTGGTGGTTACGGTTTAGGGTTTAGCGTGTGGGGTAGGTTCAGGGTTTAGGTTTTTGGGTTTGGGGTTTAGGGTTTAGGGTTTAGGGTTAGGGATTTGGGTTTAGGGATTAAGGTTTGGGGTTTAGTGTTTAGGGTTTTGGGTTTAGGGTTTATCATTTAGAGTTTAGGGTTTAGTGTTTAGGGTTTTGTGTTTGGGTTTACGGTTTACGGTTTACGGTTTACGGTTTACGGTTTTGGTTTTGGGGTTTAAGTTTTAGGGTTTGGAGTTTAGGGTTTAGGGTCCAGGACATAGGGCATAGGGTTAGGGGTTTGGGTGTAGGGTTTTGTGTTTAAAGTTTAGGGTTTAAGGTTTGGGGTTTAGGGTCTAAGTTTTTGGGTTTTGGGTTTATGGTTTAGGGTTTAGGGATTAGGATTTAGTGTTTTGGGTTTAGGGTTTAGGGTTTAAGTTTTAGGGTTTTTGGTTTAGGGTTTAGGATTTAGGGTTTAGGGCTTAGAGTTAGGGTTTAGGGTTAGGGTTTAGGGTTAGGTTTTAGGGGTTAGGATTTAGGGTTTAGCGTTTATCGTTTGGGGTTTAGGCTTTAGGGTTTAGGGTTTAGCATTTTGGGTTTTGGGTTTTGGGTTTAGGTTTTAGGGGTTTTAATTTAGGGGCTAGGGTTAGGGCTTAGGGTTTTTGGTTTAGTGTTAGGTTTTTTGGTTTATGGCTTAGGGTTTTTGGTTTAGTACTTAGTGTTTAGGGTTTAGGGTTTTCGGTTTAGGGTTTTTGGTTTAGAGTTTAGGGTTTAGGGCTTAGGGTTAGGGTTTAGGGTTTAAGGTTTAGGGTTTTGGGTTGAGGGTTTTTTATTGTTTAGTGTCTAGGGTTTAGGGTTTAGTGTTAGGGTTTATAGTTTATGGTTTAGGGTTAGGGTTTAGGGTTTAGGGTCTCGGGTTTAGGGTTTAGGGTTTATGGTTTAATTTTTCAGGTTCAAGGTTAAGGCTTAGGATTTAGGGTTTAGCGTTTACGGTTTTGGGATTAGGGGTTTTGGGTTTAGGGTTTAGCGTTTAGCGTTTAGGGTTTTGGTTTTAGGGTTTGTCATTTAGGGTTTAGGGTTTAGGATTTAGGGTTTACGGTTTAGGTTTTAGGGTTTAGGGTTAAGTGCTTTTGATTTTTGGTTTTAGGGTTTAGGGTTTAGGGTTTAGGGTTTAGGTTTTAGGGTTTTGGGTTTAGGGTTTAGGGTTTAGATTTTAGGGTTAGGGGTTAAGGTTTAGAGTTTAGGGTTTAGGGTTAGGGATTAAGGTTTAGGGTTTAGCGTATGGGGTTTAGGGTTTGGGGTTTAGGGTTTAGGTTTTGGGTTTGGGGTTTAGGGTTTAGGGTTTAGGGTTTAAGGTTAGGGATTTGGGTTTAGGGATTAGGGTTTGGGGTTTAGTGTTTAGGGCTTAGGGTTTAGGGTTTATGGTTTAGGGTTTAGGGTTTAGTATTTAGGGTTTTGGGTCTGGGTTTACGGTTTGCAGTTTTGGGTTTAGGGGTTAGGGTTTTGGTTTTGTGGTTTAGGTTTTAGGGTTTAGAGTTTAGGGTTTAGGGTTCAGGGCTTAGGGTTTGGGCTTAGGGATTTGGGTTTAGGGTTTAGTGTTTAGCGTTTAGGGTTTAAGGCTTGGGGTTTAGGGTCTAAGTTTTAGGTTTTAGGGTTCACGGTTTAGGGTTTAGGAGTTAGGGTTTAAGGTTTAGGGTTTTGGGATTAGGGGTTTAGGGTTTAGTGTTTAGGGTTTAGGGTTTAGGGTTAAGGGTTTAGGGTTTATGGTTTGGTGTTAGGTTTTTTGGTTTTGGGTTTTTGGTTTACATTTTAGCGTTTAGGGGTTTAGTACTTAGTGTTTAGGATTTAGTGTTTTTCATTTAGGGTTTAGGGTTTAGGGTTTAGGGTTTAGGGTTAGGGCTTAGGGATTAGGGTTTGTGGTTTAAGGTTTAGGGTTTTGGGATGAGGTGTTTACGGTTTAGTGTTTAGGGTTTAGGGTTTAGTGTTAGGGTTTATGCTTTATGGTTTAGGGTTAGGGTTTAGGGTTTAGGGTCTCGGGTTTAGGGTTTAGGGTTTAGGGTTTATGGTTTAATTTTTAGGGCTCAGGGTTAAGGCTTAGGGTTTAGGGTTTAGGGTTTACGGTTTTGGGATTAGGGGTTTAGGGTCTAGTGTTTAGCGTTTAGGGTTTAGGTTTTAGGGTTTATCGTTTAGGGTTTAGTGTTTAGGATTTAGGGTTTACGGTTTAGGTTTTAGGGTTTAGGGTTAAGTGTTTTGGATTTTTGATTTAGGGTTTATGGTTTAGGGTTGAGGGTTTAGCATTTAGGTTTTAGGGTTTTGGGTTTAGTGTTTAGGGTTTAGGGTTTAGGGTTAGGGGTTAAGGTTTAGGGTTTAGGGTTAGGGGTTAAGGTTTAGGGTTTAGCGTGTGGGGTTTAGGGTTTAGGGTTTAGGTTTTTGGGTTTGGGGTTTAGGGTTTAGGGTTTAGGGTTAGGGATTTGGGTTTAGGGATTAAGGTTTGGGGTTTATTGTTTAGGGTTTAAGGTTTAGGGTTTACGGTTTGGAGTTTAGGGTTTAGTGTTTAGGGTTTTTTATTTAGGTTTACGGTTTAGGGTTTGGGGTTTAGGGCCTAGGATTTTGGTTTTGGGGTTCAGGTTTTAGGGTTTGGAGTTTAGGGTTTAGGGTTTAGGGCATAGGGCTTAGGGTTAGGGATTTGGGTTTAGGGTTTTGTGTTTAACGTTTAGTGTTTAAGGCTTGGGGTTTAGGGTCTAAGTTTTAGCGTTTAGGGTTTATGGTTTAGGGTTTAGGGAATAGGATTTAGTGTTTTGGATTTAGGGTTTAGGGTTTTGGGTTGGGATTTTGTGTTCAGGTTTTAGGGTCTAGGGTTTAAGGTTTATGGTTTAGGGTTTTGGGTTTAGGGTTTAGAGTTTAGGGTTTAGGGTTTCAGGTTAGGGATTGGGGTTTAGGGATTAGGGTTTAAGGTTTAGGGTTTAGCGTTTAGGGTTTAGGGTTTAGGGGTCAAGCTTTTGGGTTAAGGGTTTATGGTTTAGGGTTTAGGACTTAGGGTTTGTGGTCAATGGTTTAGGGTTTACGTTTCTGGGTTTATGGTTTAGAGTTAGGGTTTAGGGTTAGGGTTTAGGGTTTGGGGTTTAGGGGTTAGGATTTAGGGTTTAGAGTTTAGCGTTTGGGGTTTAGGTTTTAGGGTTTAGGGTTTTGGGTTTTGGGTTTAGGTTTTAGGGGTTTGTGTTCAGGGTTTAGGGTTAGGGCTTAGGGTTTTTGGTTTAGTGTTAGGTTTTTTTGTTTATGGTTTTGGGTTTACATTTTAGCGTTCAGGGGTTTAGTACTTAGTGTTTAGGGTTTAGGGTTTTGGGTTTAGGGTTTTTGGTTTAGGGTTTAGTGTTTGTGGCTTAGGGTTAGGGTTTAGGGTTTAAGGTTTAGGGTTTTGGGTTGAGGGTTTTATGGTTTAGTGTCTAGGGTTTAGGGTTTAGTGTTAGGGTTTATGGTTTATGGTTTAGGGTTAGGGTTTAGGGTTTAGGGTCTCGGGTTTAGGGTTTAGGGTTAGGGTTTATGGTTTAATTTTTAGGGTTCAGGGTTAAGGCTTAGGGTTTAGGGTTTACGGTTTGGGGATTAGGGGTTTAGGCTTTAGGGTTTAGGTTTTAGGGTTTATCGTTTAGGGTTTAGGGTTTAGGATTTAAGGTTTATGGTTTATGTTTTTGGGTTTAGGGTTAAGTGCTTTGGTGTTTTGATTTAGGGTTTAGGGTTTAGGGTTTAGGGTTTAGGTTTTAGGGTTTTGGGTTTAGGGTTTAGGGTTATAGGTTAAGGTTTAGAGTTTAGGGTTTAAGGTTAGGGATTAAGGTTTAGGGTTTAGCGTATGGGGTTTAGGGTTTGGGGTTTAGAGTTTAGGTTTTTGGGTTTGGGGTTTGGGGTTTAGGATTTAAGATTTACGGTTTATGTTTTTGGGTTTAGGGTTAAGTGCTTTGGTTTTTTGATTTGGGGTTTAGGGTTTAGGGTTTAGGGTTTAGGTTTTAGGGTTTTGGGTTTAGGGTTTAGGGTTTAGGGTTTAGGGTTATAGGTTATGGTTTAGAGTTTAGGGTTTAGGGTTAGGGATTAAGGTTTAGGGTTTAGCGTATGGGGTTTAAGGTTTGGGGTTCAGGGTTTAGGTTTTTGGGTTTGGGGTTTGGGGTTTAGGGTTTAGGGTTAGGGATTTGGGTTTAGGGATTAGGGTTTGGGGTTTAGTGTTTAGGGTTTAGGGTTTAGGGTTTAGGGTTTATTGTTTAGGTTTAGGGTTTAGTATTTAGGGTTTTGGGTTTGGGTTTATGGTTTACGGTTTAGGGTTTAGGGGTTAGGGTTTTGGTTTTGGAGTTTAGGTTTTAGGGTTTAGAGTTTAGGGTTTAGGGTTTAGGGCTTAGGGTTTAGGGTTAGGGATTTGGGTTTAGGGTTTAGTGTTTAGGGTTTAGGGTTTAAGGCTTGGGGTTTAGGGTCTAAGTTTTAGGGTTTAGGGTTCATGGTTTAGGGTTTAGGAATTAGGGTTTAAGGTTTAGGGTTGTGGGATTAGGGGTTTAGGGTTTAGTGTTGAGGGTTTAGTGTTTAGTGTTTCGGGTTTAGGGTTTAGGATTAAAGGTTTACGGTTTATGGTTTAGTGTTAGGTTTTTTGGTTTTGGGTTTTTCGTTTATGTTTTAGCGTTTAGGGTTTTAGTACTTAGTGTTTAGGATTTAGGTTTTTTCGTTTAGGGTTTAGGGTTTAGGGTTTAGGGTTACGGCTTAGGGATTTGGGTTTGTGGTTTAAGGTTTAGGGTTTTGTGATGAGGGGTTTATGGTTTAGTGTTTAGGGTTTAGGGTTTAGTGTTAGGGTTTATTCTTTATGGTTTAGGGTTTAGGGTCTCGGGTTTAGGGTTTAGGGTTTAGGGTTTGTGGTTTAATTTTTACGGTTCAGGGTAAAGGCTTAGGGTTTAGGGTTTACGGTTTACGGTTTTGGGATTAGGGGTTTTGGGTCTAGTGTTTAGGGTTTAGGGTTTAGGGTTTAGCGTTATGGGTTTAGGGTTTGTGGTTTAGTGTTAGGTTTTTTGGTTTTGGGTTTTTGGTTTACGTTTTAGCGTTTAGGGGTCTAGTACTTGGTGTTTAGGATTTAGGGTTTTTTGTTTTGGGTTTAGGTTTTAGGGTTTTGGGTTAGGGCTTAGGGATTAGGGTTTGTGGTTTAAGGTTTAGCGTTTAGCGGTTTAAGGGTTTAGGATTTAGGGTTTACAGTTTAGGTTTTAGGGTTTAGGGTTAAGTGTTTTGGATTTTTGATTTAGGGTTTAGGGTTTAGGTTTTTGGGTTTTGGGTTTAGGGCTTAAGGTTTAGGGTTAGGGTTCATGTTTAGGGTTGAGGGTTTAGGGTTAGGGATTAATGTTTCGGGTGTAGCGTGTGGGGTTTAGGGTTTAGGGTTTAGGGTTTAGGATTAGGGATTTGGGTTTATGGATTAGGGTTTAGGGTTTAGTGTTTAGGGTTTAGGGTTTAGGGTTTAGGGCTTATGGTTTAGGGTTTAGGGTTTTGTGTTTGGGTTTACGGTTTATGGTTTAGGGTTTAGGGTTTAGGGTTTTGGTTTTGGGGTTTAGCTTTTAGGGTTTAGAGTTTAGGGTTTAGGGTTTAGGGTTAGGGATTTTGGTTTAGGGTTTAGTGTTTAGCGTTTAGGGTTTAAGGTTTAGGGTTTTGGGTCTAGGTTTTAGGTTTTAGGGTTTAGAGTTTAGGGTTTATGGTTTAGGAATTAGGGTTGAGGGTTTAGGGTTTTTGGATTAGGGGTTTAGGGTTTAGTGGTTAGGGTTTTAGGTTTAGTGTTTCGGGCTTAGGGTTTAGGGTTTTGGGTTACGGTTTAAGGTTTATGGTTTAGTGTTTTGTTTTTTGGTTTAAGGTTTAGGGTTTATGTTTTAGGGTTTAGGGGTTTAGTACTTAGTGTTTGGGGTTTAGGGTTTTTCATTTTGGGTTTTGGGTTTTGGGTTTAGGGTTTAGGGTTTGGGCTTAGGGATTAAGGTTTATGGTTTAAGGTTTAGGGTTTTGGGATGATGGGTTTACGGGTTATTGTTCAGGGTTTAGGATTTAGTGTTAGGGTTTATGGTTTATGGTTTAGGGTTAGGGTTTAGGGTTTAGGGTCTCGAGTTTAGGGTTTAGGGTTTAGGGTTTATGGTTTAATTTTTAGGGTTCAGGGTTATGGCTTACGGTTTTGGGTTTAGTGTTTTGGGTTTCGGGATTTGGGGTTTAGGGTTTAGTGCTTAGGGTATAGGGTTTAGGGTTTAGTATTTAGGCATTAGGCTTTAGGGTTTAGGTTTTAGGGTTAATCGTTTAGGGTTTAGGGTTTAGGATTTAGGGTTTACGGTTTAGGTTTTAGGGTTTAGGGTTAAGTGTTTTGGATTTTGGATTTAGTGTTTAGGGTTTAGGGTTTAGGGTTTACGTTTTAGGGTTTAGGGTTTAGGGTTTAGGGTTAGGGGTTAAGGTTTAGGGTTTAGGGTTTAGGGTTATGGATTAAGGTTTAGGGTTTAACGTGTGGGGTTTAGGGTTTAGGGTTTAGGGTTTAGGTTTTTGGGTTTGGGGTTTTGGGTTTAGGGTTTGCTTTAGGGTTTATGGTTAAGGATTTGGGTTTTGCGATTAGGGTTTAGGGTTTAGTGTTTTGGGTTTATGGTTCAAGGCTTATGGTTTAGGGTTTAGGATTTAGTGTTTAGGGTTTTGTGTTTGGGTTTCGGGTTTACGGTTTACGGTTTATGGTTTACAGTTTTGGTTTTGGGGTTTAGTTTTTAGGGTTTGGAGTTTATGGTTTAGGGTTTAGGGTTTAGGGCTACGGATTTGGGTTTAGAGTTTAGTGTTTAGCGTTTAGGGGGTTTTAGGTTTTAGGGTTTAGGGTTAAAGTTTTAGGGTTTAGGGATTAGGGTTTAGGGTTTAGGGTTTAAGTTTTAGGGTTTGGGGTTTAGGTTTTAGGGTTTAGGGTTTAGGTTTTAGGGTTACGGTTTTAGGGTTTAGGGTTTAAGGTTTAGGGTTTAGGGTTTAGGGTTTAGGGTTTAGGGCTTAGGGTTTAGGGTTTAGGGTTAGATTTTAGGGTTTATGGTTTTGGGGTTAGGGTTTAGGGTTTAGTGTGTTAGAATTTAGGGTTTAGGGTTTAGGGTTTAGGGTTTATGGTTTAGGGTTAAGGTTTAGCTTTTATGGTTTAGCGTTTAGGATTTAGGGTTTACGGTTTAGGTTTTAGGGTTTGGGGTTTACTGGTTTGGGGTTTGGGTTTTTGGATTTGGTGTTTAGGGTTATGATTTCGGGTTTACGGTTTAGGGTTTAGGGTTAGGTGTTAGGGTTTAGGGATTAGGGTTTAGGGTGTAGGGTTTAGGGACTAGGGCTTAGGTTTTAGGGTTTGGGTCTTAGGGTTTATTGTTTAGGGTTAAGGATTTGGGTTTTGGGATTAGGGTTTAGGGTTTAGGGTTTTGTGTTTAGCGTTTTTGGTGTTGGGCTTATAGTTTGGCGTTTAGAATTTAGCGTTTAGGGTTTAGTGTTAGGGTTTAAGGTTTAAAGTTTACGGTTTACGGTTTAAGGATTAGGGTTTAGGGTTTAGGGTTTAGGTTTTAGGGTTTAGAGTTTAGGGTTTAGGGTTTAGGGCGTAGGGTTTAGGGTTAGGGATTTGGGTGTAGGGTTTAGGTTTTAGCGCTTAGGGTTTTGGATTAGGGTTTAGGGTTTAGGATTTAAGGTTTTTGGTTTAGGTTTTGGGGTTTAGGTTTTAGGGTTTAGGGTTTAGGGTTTAGGTTTTAGGGTTTTGTGTTTAGGGTTTAGGTTTTAGGGTTTAGTGTCTACGTTTTGGGGTTTTGGGTTTTGGTTTTAGGGTTTAGGGTTTAGGGTTTAGGGTTTAGGACTTAGGGTTTAGGGCTTAGGGTTTAAGGTTTAGGGTTTAGGGTTTAGGGTTTAGGGTTTGGTGTTAGAGTTTAGGGTTTATGGTTTTTGGTTTAGGGTTTAGGGTTTTGGGTTTTGGAATTTAGGGTTTAGTGTTTAAGGTTTAGGGTTTAGGGTTTAGGGTTTATTGTTTAGGGCTTAGGATTTAAGTTTTTGGGTTTACGGTTGCGAGTTTAAGTTTTAGGGTTTAGGGTTTAGGTTTTAGGGTTTAGTGATTAGGTTTAGGGTTTAGGTTTTAGCGTTTAGGGCTTAGGTTTTAGGGATACAGTTTAGGGTTTGGGGTCAGTGTTTAGGGTTTAGGGTTTAGGGTTAATGTTTAGAGTTTTAGAATTTAAGGTTAGGGTTAGGGTTCAAGGTTTAGGGTGTTTAGGGTTTATGGTTTAGGTTTTTCGATTTACGTTTTAATGTTTATGGTTTATGGTTTAGGGTTTGGGTTTAGGGTTTAGGGTTTAGGATTTATGGTTTAATTTTTAGGGTTCAGGGTTAAGGCTTAGGGTTTACGGTTTACGGTTTACGATTTTGGGATTAGGGGTTTAGGGTCTAGTGTTTAGGGTTTAGGGTTTAGGGTTTAGCGTTTAGGGTTTAGGCTTTAGGGTTTAGGTTTTAGGGTTTATCGTTTAGGGTTTATGGTTTAGGATTTAGGGTTTACGGTTTAGGTTTTAGGGTTCTGGGTTAAGTGTTTTGGATTTTGCATTTAGGGGTTAGGGTTTAGGGTTTAGGGTTTAGGTTTTAGGGTTTTGGGTTTAGGGTTTTCGGTTTAGGGTTTAGGGTTAAGGGTTAAGGTTTAGGGTTTAGGATTGGGGATTAAGGTTTAGGGTTTAGCATGTGGGGCTTAGGGTTTAGGGTTTAGGTTTTTGGGTTTGGGGTTTACGGTTTAGGGTTTAGGGTTAGGGATTTGGGTTTAGGGATTGGGGTTTAGGGTTTAGTGTTTAAGGTTTAGGGTTTAGGGTTTATGGTTTAGAGTTTAGGGTTTAGTGTTTAGGGTTTTGTGTTTGGGTTTACGGTTTACGATTTAGGGTTTAGCGTTTAGGGTTTTTGTTTTGGGGTTCAAGTTTTAGGGTTTAGAGTTTAGTGTTTAGGGTTTAGGGCTTAGGGCTTTGGGTTAGGGATTTGAGTTTAGGGTTTAGTGTTTAGCGTTTAGGGTTTATGGCTTACGGTTTAGGGTCTAAGTTTTAGGGTTTAGAGTTTATGGTTTAGGGTTTAGGGATTAGGATTTAGTGTTTTTGGTTTAGGGTTTTGGGTTTAAGGTTTTGGGTTTTAGGTTGGGGTTTTGTGTTCATGGTTTAGGGTTTAGGGTTTAAGGTTTATGGTTTAGGGTTTTGGGTTTAGGGTTTAGAGTTTAGGGTTTAGGGTTTCGGGTTAGGAATTTGGGTTTAGGGATTAGGGTTTAGGGTTTAGTGTTTAGCATTTTGGGTTTAAGGTTTGGGGTTTAGGGGTCAAGCTTTAAGGTTAAGGGTTTATGGTTTAGGGTTTAGGACTTAGGGTTTGTGGTCAACGGTTTAGGGTTTACGTTTAGGGTTTAGGGTTTAGAGTTAGGGTTTGGGGTTTAGGGTTTAGGGTTTAGGGTTTAGCGTTTGGGGTTTAGGTTTTAGGGTTTAGGATTTAGCGTTTTGGGTTTAGGTTTTGGGTTTTGGGTCTTGGTTTTAGGGGTTTGTGTTTAGGGTTTAGGGTTAGGGCTTAGGGTTTTTGGTTTAGTGTTAGGTTTTTTGGTTTAGGGTTTAGGGTTTACATTTTAGCTTTCAGGGGTTTAGGGTTTTGGGTTTAGGGTTTTTGGTTTAGGGTTTAGGGTTTAGGGCTTAGGGTTAGGGTTTAGGGTTTAAGGTTTAAGGTTTTGGGATGAGGGTTTGACGGTTTAGTGTCTAGGGTTTAGGGTTTAGTGTTAGGGTTTATGGTTTATGGTTTAGGGTTAGGGTTTAGGGTTTAGGGTCTCGGGTTTAGGGTTTAGGGTTTATGGTTTAATTTTTAGGGTTCAGGGTTAAGGCTTAGGGTTTAGGGTTTAGGGTTTACGGTTTTGGGATTAGGGGTTTAGGGTTTAGGGTTTAGGGTTTAGCGTTTAGGGTTTAGGCTTTAGGGTTTTGGTTTTAGGGTTTATCGTTTAGGGTTTAGGGTTTAGGATTTAGGGTTTACGGTTTAGGTTTTAGGGTTTAGGGTTTAGTGTTTTGGATTTTTGATTTAGGGTTTAGGGTTTAGGGTTTAGGGTTTAGGTTTTAGGGTTTAGGGTTTAGGGTTTAGGGTTTAGGGTTTAGGGTTTGGGGTTAAGGTTTAGAGTTTAGGGTTTAGGGTTAGGGATTAAGGTTTAGGGTTTAGCGTGTGGGGTTTAGTGTTTAGGTTTTAAGGTTTGGGGTTTAGGGTTTAGGGTCTAGGGTTAAGGATTTGGGTTTAGGGATTAGGGTTTGGGGTTCTGTGTTCAGGGTTTAGGGTTTAGGGTTTATGGTTTAGGGTTTAGGGTTTAGTTTTTAGGGTTTTGGGTTTGGGTTTTCGGTTTAGGGTTTAGGGTTTAGGGGTTAGAGTTTTGGTTTTGGGGTTTAGGTTTTAGGGTTTAGAGTTTAGGGTTTAGGGTTTAGGGCTTGGGGTTTAGGGTTGGGGATTTGGGTTTAGGGTTTAGTGTTTAGCATTTAGGGTTTAAGGCTTGGGGTTTAGGGTCTAAGTTTTAGGGTTTAGGGTTCATGGTTTAGGGTTTAGGAATTAGGGTTTAAGGTTTAGGGTTTTGGGATTAGGGGTTTAGGGTTTAGTGTTTCGGGTTTAGGGTTTAGGGTTAAGGGTTTACGGTTTATGGTTTAGTGTTAAGTTTTTGGGTTTTGGGTTTTTGGTTTACGTTTTAGCGTTTAGGGGTTTAGTACTTAGTGTTTAGGATTTAGGGTTTTTCGTTTAGGGTTTAAGGTTTAGGGTTTAGGGTTAGGGCTTAGGGAATAGGGTTTGTGGTTTAAGGTTTAGGGTTTTGGGATGAGGGGTTTACGATTTAGTGTTTAGGGTTTAGGGTTTAGTGTTAGGGTTTATGCTTTATGGTTTAGGGTTAGGGTTTAGGGTTTAGGGTCTCGGGTTTACGGTTTTGGGTTTTAGGTTTATGGTTTAATTTTTAGTGTTCAGAGTTATGGCTTAGGGTTTAGGGTTTAGGGTTTTGGGTTTGGCAATTAGGGGTTTAGGGTTTAGTGTTTAGGGTTTAGCTTTTAGGTTTTAGCGTTTAGGGGTTTAGGGGTTTAGGATTTAAGGTTTACAGTTTAGTGTTAAGTGTTTTGAATTTTGGATTTAGGGTTTAGGGTTTTGGGTTTAGGGTTCAGGGTTTAGGTTTTTGGGTTTTGGGTTTAAGGTTTAAGGTTTAGGGTTAGGGGTTATTGTTTAGGGTTGAGGGTTTAGGGTTAGGGATTAAGGTTTAGGGTGTAGCATGTGGGGTTTAGGGTTTAGGGTTTAGGGTTTAGGTTTTTGGGTTTGGGGTTTAAGGTTTATGGTTTAGGGTTTAGGGTTTTGGGTTAGGGATTTGGGTTTATGGATTAGTGTTTAGGGTTTGGTGTTTAGGGTTTAGGGTTTAGGGCTCATGGTTTAGGGTTTGGGGTTTTGTGTTTGGGGTTTTGTGTTTGGGTTTACGGTTTATGGTTTAGGGTTTAGGGTTTAGGGCTTTGGTTTTGGGGTTTAGGTTTTAGGGTTTAGAATTTAGGGTTTAGGGTTTAGGGTTTATGGTTTAGGGTTAGGGATTTTGGTTTAGGGTTTAGTGATTAGTGTATAGGCTTTAAGGCTTAGGATTTTGGGTCTAAGTTTTAGGTTTTAGGGTTTAGGGTTTAGGGTTTATGGTTTAGGAATTAGGGTTTAGGGTTTAGGGTTTTGGATTAGGGGTTTAGGGTTTAGTGTTTAGGGTTTTGGGTTTAGTGTTTCGGGTTTAGGGTTTAGGGTTTAGATTTTAAGGTTTATGGTTTAGTGTTTGGTTTTTTGGTTTATGGTTTAGGGTTTACGTTTTAGGGTTTAGGGGTTTAGTACTTAGTGTTTAGGGTTTAGGGTTTTTTCGTTTTGGGTTTAGGGTTTTGGGTTTGGGGTTTTGGGTTTGGGCTTAGGGATTAATGTTTATGGTTTAAGGTTTAAGGTTTTGGGATGATGGGTTTACGGTTTATTGTTTAGGGTTTAGGATTTAGTGTTAGGGTTTATGGTTTATGGTTTCGGGTTAGGGTTTAGGGTTTAGGGTCTCGGGTTTAGGGTTTAGGGTTTAGGGTTTAGGGTTTATGGTTTAATTTTTAGGGTTCAGGGTTATGGCTTACGGTTTAGGGTTTAGGGTTTAGTGTTTTGGGTTTTGGGATTAGGGGTTTAGGGTTTAGTGTTTAGGGTTTAGGGTTTAGGGTTTAGCGTTTAGGCATTATGCTTTTGGGTTTAGGTTTTTGGGTTAATCGTTTTGGGTTTAGGGTTTAGGATTTTGGGTTTATGGTTTAGGTTTTAGGGTTTAGGGTTAAGTGTTTTGGATTTTGGATTTAGTGTTTAGGGTTTAGGGTTTGGGGTTTACGTTTTAGGTTTTAGGATTTTGGGTTTTGGGTTTAGGGTTTAGGGTTAGGGGTTATGGTTTAGGGTTTAGGGTTTAGGGTTAGGGATTAAGGTTTTGGGTTTAGCTTGTGGGGTTTAGGGTTTAGGGTTTAAGTTTTTGTTGGGGATTTGGGTTTAGGGTTTGCTTTAGGGTTTATGGTTGGGGATTTGGGTTTAGGGATTAGGGTTTAGGGTTTAGTGTTTAGGGTTTAGGGTTTAGGGCTTATGGTTTAGGGTTTAGGGTTTAGTATTTAGGGTTTAGGGTTTAGGGCTTATGGTTTAGGGTTTAGGGTTTAGTGTTTAGGGTTTTGTGTTTGGGTTTAGGGTTTACGGTTTACGGTTTAGGGTTTACGGTTTTGGTTTTGGGGTTTACTTTTTAGGGTTTAGAGTTTAGGGTTTAGGGTTTAGGGCTTAGGGTTTATGGTTGCGGAATTAAGTTTAGGGTTTAGTGTTTAACGTTCAGGGGGTTTTAGGTTTTAGGGTTTAGGGTTAAAGTTTTAGGGTTGAGGGACTAGGGTTTAGGGTTTAGGGTTCAAGTTTTAGAGTTTGGGGTTTAGGTTTTAGGATTTAGGGTTTAGCTTTTAGGGTTAAGGTTTATGGTTTAGGGTTTAGGGTTTAGGGCTTAGGGCTTAGGGCTTAGGGTTTAGGGTTTAGGGTTGGATTTTAGGGTTTATGGTTTAGGGGTTAGGGTTTAGGGTTTAGTGTGTTAGAATTTAGGGTTTAGGGTTTAGGGTTTAGGGTTTATGGTTTAGGGTTATGGTTTAGCGTTTGTGGTTTAGGGTTTAAGATTTAGGGTTTACGGTTTAAGTTTTAGGGTTTAGGGTTTAGTGGTTTGGGGTTTAGGGTTTTGCATTTGGTGTTTAAGGTTATGATTTCGGGTTTACGGTTTAGGGTTTAGGGTTAGGTGTTAGGGTTTAGGGATTAGGGTGTAGGGTGTAGGGTTTAGGTTTTAGGGTTTGGGGCTTAGGGTTTATGGTTTAGGGTTAAGGATTTGGTTTTAGGATTAGGGTTTAGGGTTTAGGGTTTTGTGTTTAGCGTTTTGGGTGTTGGGCTTATAGTTTAGCGTTTAGGATTTAGCGTTTAGGTTTAGTGTTAGGGTTTAAGGTTTAAAGTTTACGGTTTACGGTTTTAGGTTTTGGGTTTAGGGTTTAGGGTTTACGTTTTAGGGTTTAGAGTTTAGGGTTTAGGGTTTAAGGCCTAGGGTTTAGGGTTAGGGATTTGGGTGCAGGGTTTAGGTTTTACGTTTAGGGTTTTGGGTTAGGGTTTAGGGTTTAGGATTTAGGGTTTTTGGTCTAGGGTTTGGGGTTTAGGTTTTAGGGTTTAGGGTTTAGGGTTTAGGTTTTACGGTTTAGTGTCTACGTTTTAGGGTTTAGGATTTTGGTTTTAGGGTTTAGGGTTTAGTGTTTAGTGTGTAGGACTTAGGGTTTAGGGCTTAGGGTTTAGGGTTTAGGGTTTAGGGTTTAGGGTTTGGTGTTAGAGTTTAGGGTTTATGGTTTATGGTTTAGGGTTTTGGGTTTTGGGTTTTGGAATTTTGGGTTTAGTGTTTAAGGTTTAGGGTTTAGGGTTTAGGGTTTAGGGTTTATTGTTTACGGCTTAGGATTTAAGTTTTTAGGTTTACGGTTGCGGGTTTAAGTTTTAGGGTTTAGGGTTTTGGTTTTAGAATTTAGTGATTTGGTTTAGGTTTTAGGGTTTAGCGTTTAGGGCTTAAGTTTTAGCGATACAGTTTAAGGTTTGGGGTTAGTGTTTAGGGTTTACGGTTTAGGGTTTAGGGTTAAGTGTTTAGGGTTTTAGAATTTAAGGTTTAGGGTTAGGGTGTATGGTTTAGGGTGTTTAGGGTTTATGGTTTAGGTTTTTTGATTTACGTTTTAGGGTTTATGGTTTATAGTTTAGGGTTTGGGTTTAGGGTTTAGGGTTTAGGGTTTAGGGTTTAAGGTTTAATTTTTAGGGTTCAAGGTTAAGGCTTAGGGTTTAGGGTTTACGGTTTACGGTTTTGGGATTAGGGGTTTAGGGTCTTGTGTTTAGGGTTTAGGGTTTAGGGTTTAGTGTTTAGCGTTTAGGCTTTAGGGTTTAGGTTTTAAGGTTTATCGTTTAAGGTTTAAGGTTTAGGATTTAGGGTTTATGGTTTAGGTTTTAGGGTTCAGGGTTAAGTGTTTCGAATTTTGGATTTAGGGTTTACGGTTTAGGGTTTAGGGTTTACGGTTTAGGGTTTAGGTTTTAGGGTTTTGGGTCTAGGGTTTACGGTTTAGGGTTTAGGGTTAAGCGTTAAGGTTTAGGGTTTAGGGCTAGGGATTAAGGTTTAGGGTTTAGCGTGTGGGGTTTAGGGTTTAAGGTTTAGGTTTTTGGGTTTGGGGTTTAGGGTTTAGGGTTTAGGGTTAGGGATTTGGGTTTAGTGATTAGGGTTTGGGGTTTAGTGTTTAGGGTTTAGGGTTTAGGGGTTAAGGTTTAGAGTTTAGGGTTTAGGGTTAGGGATTAAGGTTTAGGGTTTAGCGTGTGGGGTTTAGGGTTTGAGGTTTAGGGTTTAGGTTTTTGGGTTTGGGTTTTAGGGTTTAGGGTTTAGGGTTAGGGATTTGGGTTTAGGGATTAGGGTTTAGGGTTTAGGGTTTAGGGTTTAGGGATTAGGGTTTATGGTTTAGGGTTTAGGGTTTAGTGTTTAGGGTTTTGTGTTTGGGTTTACGATTTACGGTTTAGGGTTTAGGGTTTGGGGTTTTGGTTTTGGGGTTTAGGTTTTAGGGTTTAGAGTTTAGGGTTTAGGGTTTAGGGCTTTGGGTTTAGGGTTAGGGATTTGGGTTTAGGGTTTAGTGTTTAGCGTTTAGGGTTTAAAGCTTTGGGTTTAGGGTCTAAGTTTTAGGGTTTAGAGTTCAGGGTTTAGGGTTTAGGAGTTAGGGTTTAAGGTTTAGGGTTTTGGGATTAGGGGTTTAGGGTTTAGTGTTTAGGGTTTAGGGTTTAGTGTTTCGGGTTTAGGGTTAAGGGTTTATGGTTTATGGTTTAGTGTTAGGTTTTTTGGTTTTGGGTTTTTGGTTTACGTTTTAGCGTTTAGGGGTTTAGTACTTAGTGTTTAGGATTTGGTGTGTTTCGTTTAGGGTTTAGGGTTTAGGGTTTAGGGTTAGGGCTTAGGGATTAGGGTTTGTGGTTTAAGGTTTAGGGTTTTGAGATGAGGGGTTTATGGTTTAGTGTTTAGGGTTTAGGGTTTTGTGTTAGGGTTTATGCTTTATGGTTTAGGGTTAGGTTTAGGGTTTAGGGTCTCGGGTTTACAGTTTAGGGTTTAGGGTTTATGGTTTAAATTTTAGGGTTCAGGGTTATGACTTAGGGTTTAGGTTTTAGGTTTTTGGGTTTTGGGATTAGGGGTTTAGGGTTTAGTGTTTAGGGTTTAGGGTTTAGAGTTTAGCATTTAGGGTTTAGCGTTTAGGGGTCTAAGGGTTTAGGATTTAGGGTTTACGGTTTAGGTTTTAGGGTTTAGGGTTAAGTGTTTTGGATTTTGGATTTAGGGTTTAGGGTTTAGGGATTAGGTTTTAGGGTTTTGGGTTGAGGGTTTAAGGTTTAGGGTTAGGGGTTAATGTTTAGGGTTAAGGGTTTAGGGTTAGGGATTAAGGTTTAGGGTTTAGCGTGTGGGGTTTAGGGTTTAGGGTTTAGGGTTTAGGTTTTTGGGTTTGAGGTTTAGGGTTTAGGGTTAGGGATTTGGGTTTATGTATTAGGGTTTAGGGTTTAGTGTTTAGGGTTTAGGGTTTTGTGTTTGGGTTTACGATTTATGGTTTAGGGTTTAGGGTTTAGGGTTTTGGTTTTGGGGTTTAGCCTTTAGGGTTTAGGGTTTAGGGTTTAGGGTTTATGGTTTAGGGTTTATGGGTTAGTGTTAGGGCTTAGGTTTTAAGGTTTAGGGTTTAGGGTTTAGGGTTTAGGGTTTTAGGATTTAGCGTTTAGGGTTTACGGTTTTGGGTTTTGGGTTACGGCTTAGGTTTATGGTTTTGTGTTTGGATTTAGGGTTTAGGGTTTAGTGTTTAGGTTTTCGCGTTTAGGGGTTAAGGATTTAGGGTTTTGGGTTTTGGGTTTAGGGTTTATTGTTTAGGGTTTAGGGTTTAGGGTTTACGGTTTGGGCTTAGGGTTTAGGTTTTAGGGTTTAGAGTTTTGGGATTAGGGGTTTAGGGTTTAGTGTTTAGGGTTTAGGGTTTAAGGTTTAGTGCTTAGGGTTTAGGGTTTAGGGTTTATGGTTTAGGGTTTGGGGTTTAGGGTTTTGGGTTAGGGCTTAGGGTTTAGGGTTTTTGGTGTTGGGTTTGGCATTAGGGCTTTGGGTTTAGGATTTTGGGTTTAAGGTTTAGGGTTTAGGGTTTATGGTTTAGGGTTAAGGGATTTGTGTTTACGGTGTAGGTTTTAGGGTTTAGGGTTTAGCGTTTAGGGTTTAGGGTCTAGGACTTAGGATTTAGGGTTTTGGTTTTAGGGTTTACGGTTTAGTGTTTAGGGGTTTAGGATTTAGGGTTTAGGGTTTAGGGTTAGCGCTTAAGGTTTTGGGTTTTGGGATTAGGGGTTTAGTGTTTAGTGTTTAGGGTTTAGGGTTTAGTGCTTTGGTTGTAGGGTTTAGGGTTTAGGGTTTAGGGTTTAGGGTGTATGGTTTAGGTTTTAGGGTTTAGGGTTAGGGCTTAGGGTTTAGCATTTCGGGTTTTTCATTTGGGGTTTAGGGTTTATGGTTTAGAGTTTATGGTTTAGTTTTTAGGGTTTACAGTTTTGGTTTTTAGGTTTGGGTTTTACAGTTTAGGGTTTTGGGATTATGTGTTTAGGGTTAGGCCTGTAGGCTGGATTTACCCTAACTGGCCAACCATGAATAAATCACTATACTCGATCTGCCCACCTCAACCCATATCTGGATGGGGAGCCTAACCTCTTCAAGGGCCTAGGTGATCGACCTTACCACGTATTATCTAAATAGGTGGTTGCAATCATAAAGTAACATAATATCTGCAGCAACGGTACAATGCTTTGTAGCTGCAAGTCCAACAGGGTCTGATACTATATGATATATTTCTATATACAACTATCTAAATTACCAAGAGTTTGAAATAATCGTAATAACCATGATGCTGCATAACTGTACTGTAATTCATACGTCGTAATACTGAGAATTGTATAATCATAACACTGAACTGCATAATCATAATACTGGAATTCGTGTAATCATGGTACTAAAATCCATAAAATCATAGTACTGAAATTCGCATAATCATAATACTGAAATTCGTAAAATCATGAAACTAAATTCGTAAAACATAACCCCGTACCATATTCATATTCACAAGCCACACCATACTAAATACATAATTTTCATAATTAAATAAACTGTATAATGTTTTTAAAAATACCTAGCATAGCATATTTCCCTTACCTGACTATTGGAAAGCCCTTACGAAATATTAGCCTAACACCCGCAGGGCTTCCTACAAAACACCCTGAAACCAACATATGCCAAAACAAAATATCAGTATTTCATCGCCTACATCATTTTCTATAACTATCATAAGGCCAAAAAGGGACAAAAAGGCCTTACCCTGAATTTGGGATGAAATCTAACTTCAATTTTTCTACGATCAGCTTCGGCAGACTTACAGAGAACTTCACCGGGAGCGTCGTGGTAGCCTCAAATCTTCAATCCGGCAACTAACAGGGTCAAAATTGAAGAGAGAAGGGAGAGAGTGATGTAAGGAGAGAGAGGAGAGAGAGAGGAGCTAGAAATTACGATAAAAATTTGAGCTTTTCCTACTTATAGGGTCAGATTCATCGACAAGAAATGTCATCTCATCGATGAGTCCTTCATTAAATTCATCGACGAAATCCTGTGTTCGTCGACGAAATTCAAAGTAGCCAAAACCTCGCTTGGTATTTTCAAGTCGACGAAATCCTGTATTCGTCGACGAATTTCCTTACCCACTCGTCAACAAAATTCTGAAGGCCTTCGTCGATGAAACCCTGTGTTCGTCGACGAAGTCTACGACTTCCTTCTGTTTCTATTTCTATTTCTTTCCCTTATTATTATTAAAATGCTATTATTCTTCAGGTCACTACAGTTTAGCGTTCAGTGTATAAGGTTTTGGGTCTAAGGCTAGGGGTTAGAGTTTTGGGTTTAGGTTTTATGGTTTAGGTTTTAAGGTTTAGGGTTTTAGGGTGTAGCGTTTAGGGTTTAGGGTTTAGGGTTAGGGATTAGGGATTAGGGTTTACGATTTAGTGTTTAGGGATTAGTTTTAAGGGTTTAGGGTTTAGGGCTTAGGGTTTAGGGTTTAGGGTTTAGGGTTTAGGATTTAGATTTTAGAGTTTAGGGTTTAGGGTTTACGGTTTAGTGTTTAGGGTTAGGGATTAGGGTTTAGGGTTTAGGGTTTAGGGTTTATGGTTTAGGGTTTAGGGTTTAGGTTTCAGGGTTTGGGGTTTAGGGTTTAGGGTTTAGGGTTTAGGGTTTACGGTTAGGGATTAGGGTTTAGGGATTAGGGTTTAGTGTTTAGAGCTTAGTTTTTAGGGTTTTGGGTTCAGGGTTGAGGGTTTAGAATATAGTATTTATGGTTTAGGGTTTAGGGTTTAGGATTAGAGTTTAGGGTTTAGGGTTAGTGTTTAGGGTTTAGGGTTTAGTGTTTGGGGTTTAGGGTTTAGGGTTAGGGATTAGGGTTTAGGGATTAGGGTTTAGGGTTTAGGGTTTGGGGTTTAGGGTTTAGAGTGTAGGGCTTAGGGTTTCGGGTTTAGGGTTTAGGGTTTTGGGTTTAGGGTTTAGGGTTTAGGGTTTATGGTATAGGTTTTAGGGTTTTGAGTTTAGGGTTTAGGGTTTAAGGTTTAGGGCTTAGGGTTCAGGGTTAGGGATCAGGGTTTAAGGTTTAAGGTTTAAGGTTTAGGGCTTAGTGTTTAGGGTTTAGGATTTAGGGCTTCGGGTTTAGGGTCTAGGGTTTAGAGTTTAGGGTTTAGGGTTAAGGTTTAGGGTGCATGGTTTAGGGTTTGGGGTTTAGGCTTCAGGGTTTAGGGTTTGGGGTTTAGCGTTTAGGGTTTAGGGTTTAGGGTTTATGGTTTAGGGTTTAGGGTTTAGGGTTTAGGTTTTAGGGTTTGGGGTTTCGGGTTTAGGGCTTAGGGTTTAGGGTTTAGGGTTAGGGATTAGGGTTTAGGGATTAGGGTTTAGTATTTAGGGCTTAGTTTTTAGAGTTTAGGGTTTAGGGTTGAGGGTTTAGCATACAGTGTTTATGGTTTAGGGTTTAGGGTTTAGGATTAGTGTTTAGGGTTAGTGGTTAGGGTTTAGGGTTTAGGGTTTAGTGTTTTGGGTTTATGGTCTAGGGTTAGGGATTAGGGTTTAGGGATTAGGGTTTAGGGTTTGGTGTTTAGGGTTTAGGGTTTGGGGCTTAGGGTTTAGGGTTTAGGGTTTAGGGTTTAGGGTTTAGGGTTTAGGGTTTATGGTATAGGTTTTAGGGTTTAGGGTTTAGGGTTTAGGGTTTAGGGCTTACGGTTCAGGATTATGGATCAGGGTTTAGGGTTTAAGGTTTAAGGTTTAGGGCTTAGTGTTTAGGGTTTAGGATTTAGGGCTTCGAGTTTAGGGTCTAGGGTTTAGAGTTTAGGGTTTAGGGTTAAGGTTCAGGGTTCATGGTATAGGGTTTGGGGTTTAGCGTTTAGGGTTTAGGGTTAAGGGTTTAGGGTTTAGGGTTAGGGATTAGGGTTAAGGGATTAGTGTTTAGGGTTTAGGGTTTACTTTTTAGTGTTTAGGGTTTAAGGCTTAGGGTTTCAGGTTTTGGGTTTAGGGTTTAGGGTTTTGGGTTTAGGGTTTAGTGTTTAGGGATTAGTGTTTTGGGTTGAGTGTTAGGGTTTAGGGTTTAGGGTTTAGGGTTTAGTATTTAGGGTTTAGGGGTTTAGGATTTAAGGTTTAGGGTTTAGGGTTTAGGCTTAGGGTTTGTGGTTTATTTTTAGGGTTTTGGGTTTTGGGTTTAGGGTATATGGTTTAGGGTTTAGGGTTTAGGGTTAGGGCTTTGGGTTTAAGTTTACGATTTAGGGCTTAGGGTTTTGGGATTAGGGTTTTAGGGTTTAGTGTTTAGGGTTTAGGGTTTAGGGTATATGGTTTAGGGTTAGGGCTTAGGGTTTCGGGTTTCGGGTTTAGTGTTTAGGGTTTATGGTTTCGGGTTTAGGATTTAGGGTTTTAGGATTTAGGTTTTGGGGTTTTAGGGTTTAGGGTTTAGGGTTTTAGGATTAGAGGTGTAGGGTTTAGTGTTTAGGGTTTAGGGTTTAGGGTTTAGTGTTTTGGGTTTAAGGTTTAGGGTTTAGGGTTTAGGTTTAGGTTTTAGGGTTTAGGGTCTAGGGCTAAGGGTTTAGCGCTTAGGGTTTAGGGTTTATTTTTTAGTGTTTAGGGTTTAGGGCTTAGGGTTTCAGGTTTAGGGTTTAGAGTTTTGGGTTTTAGGTTTAGGGTTTAGGAATTATGGTTTAGGGTTTAGTGTTAGGGTTTAGGGTTTAGGGTTTAGGGTTTAGGGTTTAGGGTTTATGGGTTTAGGATTTAGAATTTTGGGTTTTGGGTTTAGGGTTTAGGGTTTAGGCTTAGGGTTTATAGTTTATTTTTAGGGTTTTGGGTTTTGGGTTTATGGTTTAGGGTGTACGTTCTACCATTTAAGGGATTCGAATTTAGTGTTTAGGGTTTAGGGTTTAAAGTTTATGGTTTAGGGTTTAGGGTTAGGGCTTTGGGTTTAGGTTTACAATTTAGGGTTTGGGGTTTTTGGATTAGCAGTTTAGGGTTTAGTATTTAGGGTTTAGGGTTTAGGGTTTAGGGTATGTGGTTTAGGGTTAAGGCTTAGGGTTTCGGGTTTAGCATTTAGGGGTTTGGGTTTAGGGTTTTAGGATTAGAGGTGTAGGGTTTAGTGTTTAGGGTTTAGGGTTTAGGGTTTAGAGTTTGTGGTTTAAGGTTTAGGTTTTCGGGTTTAGGGTTAGGTTTTAGGGTTAAGGGTCTAGGGCTAAGGGTTTAGCGCTTAGGGTTTAGGGTTTAAGGTTTAGGGTTTAGGGTTTAGGGCTTAGGTGCTAAGTTTTTTGGATTTAGAGTTTAGGGTTTAGGATTTAGGACTTAGGGTTTAGGGTTTAGGTTTTAGGGTTTGCATTTTAGCGTTTACGGTTTAGGGTTTAGGGATTAGGGTTTTGAGATTAGGGTGTAGAGTTTAGGGTTTATGGTTTATGGTTTTGGGTTTAGGATTTAGGGTTAGGACATAGGGTTTTAGGTTTTGGGTTTAGGGTTTAGGGTTTAGGGTTTGTGATTTTGGGTTTTGGTTTAAGGGTTTAGGGTTAGGGCTTAGGGTTAGGGTTTAAGGTTTAGGGTTTTGGATTTTGGGATTAGGGGTTTAGGGTTTAGTTTTTAGGGTTTACGTTTTAGGGTTTAGGGTTTATTGTTTAACGTTTAGCGTTAAGCATTAGGGTTTAGGGTTTCCAGTTTTTGGTTTAGGGTGTTAGTGTTTATGGTTCAGGGTTTAGGGTTTACGGTTTAGGTTTTTGGGTTGGGGCTTAGGGTTTAGGGTTTAGGGTCCAGGGTTTAGCGTTTTTGGAATAGGGGTTTAGGGTTTAGTGTATAGGGTTTTGGGTTTAGGATTGAGGGTTTAGGGTATAGGGATAAGGGTTTAGTGTTTAGGGTTTAGGGTTTGGGGTTTGGGGCTTAGGGTTTAGGGTTTAGGTTTTAGGGTTTAGCGTTTAGGGTTTAGTTTTTAAGATTTAGGGTTTAGTGTTTTTGTTTTTGGCTTTAGGGTTTTGTGTTTAGGGTTTTGGGTTAGAGTTTTGGGTTTAGGTTTTGGGGTTTAGGCTTTAGTGTTTAGGGTTTAGGGTTTAGGGTTTCAGTGTTTAGGGTTAGTGTTTAGGATTTAGGGTTAGGGATTAGGGATTAGGATTTAGCGTTTAGGGTTTAGGGTTTACAGACTTGTTTTTAGGGTTTAGGGCTTAGGGTTTAGGGTATAAGATTAGGGGTTTAGGGTTTAGATTTTAGGGTTCAGTGTTTAGGGTTTAATGTTAGAGTTTAGGGTTTAGGGTTTAAGGTTTAGGGCCTATGTTTTAGGGGTTTTGGATTTAGGGTTTTGGGTTGAGGGTTTAGGGTTAAAGGGTTTGGGATTTTCGGTTTAGGGTTTCGGGTTAGGATTTAGGGTTTAGGGATTAGGCTTTTAGGGTTTAAGGTTTAGGGTTTAGGGTTTAGGGATTGGGGTTTAGGGTTTAGGGTTTTGGGCTTAGAGTTTAGGGTTTAGGGTTAGGGTTTCGGTTTTGGGATTAGGGTTTAGGGTTTAGTGTTTAGGGTTTAGGGTTTAGGGTTTAGGGTTTAGGGATTAAGGTTTAGGGGTTTAGCATTTAGGGTTTATGGTTGAGGGTTTAGGGTTAAAGGGTTTGGGGTTTAGAGTTTATGGTATGGTTTGGGGTTAGGGTTTAGGATTTAGTGTGTAAGGTTTTAGGGTTTAGGGTTTAGGGTTTAGGGTTTAGGGTTTAGGGTTTAGGGTTTAGGGTTTTGGGTTTTGGGTTTTGGGTTTAGGGTTTAGGGTTTAGGGTTTTGGGCTTAGGGTTTAGGGTTTAGGGTTAGGCTTTCGGGTTTGGGATTAGGGTTTGGGGTTTACGGTTTACGGTTTAGGGTATAGGGGTTGAGGATTTAGGGTTTAGGGTTAGGGTTTATGGTTTAGGGTTAGGGCTTATGGATTAAGGTTTTGGGTTTACGGTTTTGGGCTTTGGGTTTAGGGTCGAGGTTTTAGGTTTTAGGGTTTACGATTTAGGGTTTAGGGTTTAGTTCTTAGGGTTTATGGTTTACGGTTTAGGGTTTATTGTTTAGGGTTTAGGGTTAGGGCTTAGGATTTCGAGTTTAGGGTTCAGGGTTATGGGATTAGAAGTTTAGGGTTTAGTGTTTCGGGTTTGGGGTTTAGGGTTTAGGGTTTAGGGTTTAGGGTTAGGGTTTATGGTTTAGGGTTTTGGGTTTTGGGATTGGGTGTTTAGGGTTTGGGGTTTAGTATTTGTGTTTTAGGGTTAAGGGTTAGGCCTTTGGGTTTAGGGTTTCTGGTTTAGGGTTTAGGGTTAAGGGTTTAGTGTTTAGGGTTTAGGGTTTATGGTTTAGGGTTTAGGATTTAGGTTTTAGGGTTTAGCGTTTATGGTTTTGGAGTTAGGGCTTAGGGTTTATAGTTTTGAGCTTAGGCTTTAGGGTTAGGGTCTTAGTTTAGGGCCCAGGGTTTAGGGTTTTTGGATTAGGGGTTTAGGGTTTAGTTTTTAGGGCTTACGATTTAGGGTTTAGGGTTTAGGGTTAGGGTTTAGGGTGTAGGGTTTAGTGTATAGGGTTTAAGGTTTAGCATTTAGGGGTTGATGATTTAGGGTTTAGGATTTATGGTTTAACGTTTTGTGTTTGGGCTTAGGGTTTAGGTTTTTGGGTTATGGGTTTGGTGTTTTGGGATTAGAGGTTTAGCGTTTAGGGTTTACATTTTAGGGTTTAGGGTTTAGGGTTTAGGGTCTAGGGTTAGGGATTAGGGTTTTGGGTTTAGGGTTTTTTTTTTTTAGGGTTTAGGGTTTAGGGTTTTGGATTTAGGGGTTTAGGATTAAGTGTTTAGGGTTTAAGGTTTAGGGTTTTGGTTTAAGGTTAAGGGTTTAGGGTTTAGGGTTTATTGTTAGGGTTGGGGATTAGGGTTTACAGGTTAGGGTTTAGGGTTTAGGGTTTAATGTTTAGGGTTTAGGGTTTAGGGTTTAGGGTTTAGGGTTCAAGGTTTAAGGTTTAGGGTTTAGCCTTTTGGGATTAGGGGTTTAGGGTTTTGTGTTTAGGGTTTAGGGTTTAGGGTTTTGTGTACAAGGTTTAGGGTTTCGGGTTTAGGCTTTAGAGTTTAGGGTTTAGGGTTTAGGGTTTAGTGTTTAGTATTTACGGTTTAGGATTTAGGGTTTGGGGTTTAAGGTTTAGAGTTTAGGGTTTAGTGTTTAGTGTTAGGGTTTAGGGTTTATGGTTTAGGGCTTAAGGTTTAGGGGTTTAGGATTTAGGGTTTAGGGCTTTAGGGTTTTGGGTTTAGGGTTTATGGTTAGGGCTTAGGGTTTATGGTTTATTTTTAGGTTTTAGGGTTTAAGGTTTAGGGTTTACATTCTAGCGTCTGGGGGTTTGGGATGTAGAGTTTAGTGTTTGGGGTTTAGGGTTTATGATTTAGGGTTTAGGGTTTAAGGTTTAGGGGTTAGGCTTTTGGGATTAGGGGTTTTGGGTTTAGCGTTTAGCGTTTAGTGTTTAGGTTTTAGGGTTTATGGTTTAGGATTTAGGGTTTAGGGTTTCGGGTTTAGTGTTTCGGGTTTTGGGTTTAGGTTTTAGGGTTAAGGGTTTAGGGTTTAGTGTACATGGTTTAGGGTTTTGGGTTTAGGGTTTAGAGTTTAGGGTAAAGTGTTTAGTGTTTAGGGTTTAGGGTTTAGGGTTTAGGGCTTTGGATTTAGTGTTTAGTGTTAGGGTTTAGGGTTTAGGGTTTAGGGTTTGGGATTTAGTGTTTAGTGTTAGGGTTTATCGTTTAGGGTTAAGGGTTTAGTGTAGGCGGTTTAGGGTTTTCGGTTTAGGGTTTAGAGTTTAAGGTTTTGGGTTTTGGGTTTTGGGTTAAGTGTTTAGTGTTTAGTGTTTAGGGTTTAGGGTTTAGGGTTTTGGGTTTTGGGTTTTGGGTTTGGGGTTTAGGGTTTAGTGTTAGGGTTTAGGGTTTAGGGTTTAGGGTTTTAGTTTTAGGGGTTTAGGATTTAGGGTTTTGGGTTTAGGGTTTAGGGTTAAAGGGTTTGGGGTTTTTGATTTTGGGTTTCGGGTTAGGGTTTAGGGTTTAGGCTTTAGGGTTTAGGGTTTTAGGGTTTAAGGTTTAGGGTTTAGGGTTTAGGATTTTGGGTTTAGGGATTAGGGTTTAGGGTTTAGGGTTTTGGGCTTTGGGTTTACGGTTTAGGGTTAGGGTTTCAGGTTTGGGATTAGGGTTTAGGGTTTAGGGTTTAGTGTTTAGGGCTTAGGGTTTAGGGTTTAGGGTTTAGTGTTTAAGGTTTAGGGGTTTAGCATTTAGGGTTTATGGTTGAGGGTTTAGGGTTAAACGGTTAGGGAATAGGGTTTAGGGTTTAAGGTTGTAGGGTTTAGGGTTTAGGGTTTAGGGTTTAAGATTTAGGGTTTAGGGTTTAGGGTTTAGGGTTTTGGGTTTTGGGTTTTGGGTTTTGGGTTTAGGGTTTAGGGTTTTGGGATTAGGGTTTAGGGTTTAGGGTTAGGCTTTCGGGTTTGGGATTAAGGTTTGGGTTTTAGGGTTTACGGTTTAGTGTATAGGGGTTTAGGATTTAGGGTTTAGGGTTAAGGTTAAGGGTTTGGGTTAGGGTTTAGGTTTTTGGGTTAAGGGTTTAGGGTTTTGGGATTATGGGTTTATAGTTTAGGGTTTAGATTTTCGGGTTTAGGGTTTAGGGTTTAGGGTCTAGGGTTTAATGTTTAGGGTTAGGGATTAGGGTTTTGGGTTTAGGGTTTTTTTTTTAGGGTTTAGGGTCTAGGGTTTAGGGTTTAGGGGTTTAGGATTATGTGTTTAGGGTTTAGGGTTTTGGTTTAGGGTTAAGGGTTTAGGCTTTAGGGTTTATTTTTAGGGTTAGGGATTAGGGTTTACAGGTTAGGGTTTAGGGTTTAGGGTTTAATGTTTAGGGTTTAGGATTTAGGGATTAGGGTTCAGGGTTTAAGGTTTAAGGTTTTGGCTTTTGGGATTAGGGGTTTTGGGTTTAGTGTTTAGGGTTTAGGGTTTAGCGTTTAGTGTTTAGCTTTTGGGGTTTAGGGTTTAGGATTTAGGGTTGACGATTTAGGGTTTACGGTTTAGGATTAGGGTTTATGGTTTATAGTTTCGGGCTTAGGGTTTAGGGTTAGGGTTAAAGGTTTGGGCTTAGGGTTTAGGTTTTAGGGTTAAGGGTTTAGGGTTTTGGGATTAGAGGTTTATCGTTTATGGTTTAGATTTTAGGGTTTATGGTTTAGGGTTTAGGGTCAAGGGTTTAATGTTTAGGGTTAGGGATTAGGGTTTTGGGTTTAGGGTTTTTTTTTTTTAGGGTTTAGGGTTTAGGGGTTTAGTATTAAATGTTTAGGGTTTTGGTTTACGATTAAGGGTTTAAGGTTTAGGGTTTAGGGTTTATTGTTAGGATTTACAGGTTAGGGTTTAGGGTTTAGGGTTTAATGTTTAGGGTTTAGGGTTTAGGGTTTAGGGTTCAAACTTTATGGTTTAGGGTTTTGGCTTTTGGGATTAGGGGTTTAGGGTTTTGTGTTTAGGGTTTAGGATTTAGGGTTTAGGGTTTAGCGTTTAGCGTTTAGGTTTTAGGGTTTAGGGTTTAGGATTTAGGGTTTATGATTTAGGGTTTGTGGTTTAGGATTAGGGCTTACGGTTTATAGTTTCAGGCTTAGGGTTTAGGGTTTAGGGTTTAGGGTTTAGTGTACAAGGTTTAGGGTTTTGGGTTTAGGGTTTAGAGTTTAGGGTTTAGGGTTTAGGGTTTCGGGTTTTGGGTTTAGGGTTTTGGATTTAGTGTTTAGTGTTAGGGCTTTGGGTTTACGGTTTAAGGCTTAAGGTTTAGGCGTTTAGGATTTAGGGTTTAGGGCTTTAGGGTTTTGGGTTTAGGATTTATGGTTAGGGCTTAGGTTTTATGGTTTATTTTTAGGTTTTAGGGTTTAGGGTTTAGGGTTTACATTGTACCGTTTAAGGGTTTGGGATTTTGGGTTTAGTGTTTAGGGTTTAGGGTTTATGGTTTAGGGTTTAGGGTTTAGGGTTTAAGGTTTAGGGTTTAGGCTTTTGGGATTAGGGGTTTAGGGTTTAGGGTTTAGCGTTTGGTGTTTGTGGTTTAGGATTAGGGTTTAGGGTTTATAGTTTCGGGGTTAGGGTTTAGGGTTCAGGGTTTACGGTTTAGGGTTTAGGGTTTAGGGTTTAGGGTTTAGGGTTTAGTGTTTAGGGTTTAGGGTTTAAGGTTTAGAATTTAGGGTTTAGGGTTTAGAGTTTAGTGTTAAGTGTTTAGTGTTTAGGGTTTAGGGTTTAGGCTTTTAGGAATAGGGGTTTAGGGTTTAGTGTTTAGGGTTTATGGTTTAGGGTTTAGCGTTTAGTGTTTCGGTTTTAGGGTTTAGGGTTTAGGATTTAGGGTTTACGGTTTAGGATTAGGACTTATGGTTTATAGTTTCGGGCTTAGGGTTTAGGGTTTAGTGTACATGGTTTAGGGTTTTGGGTTTAGGGTTTAGAGTTTAGGGTTTAGGGTTTAGGGTTTAGGGTTTAGTGTTTAGGGTTTAGGGTTTAGGGTTTAGGGTTTAGGGTTTAGGGTTTAGGATTTAGTGTTTAGTGTTAGTGTTTAGGGTTTACAGTTTAAGGCTTGAGGTTTAGTGGTTTAGGATTTAGGGTTTAGGGTTTAGGGCTTTAGGGTTTCGGGTTTTGGGTTTATGGTTAGGGCTTAGGGGTTATGGTTTATTTTTAGGTTTTGGGGTTTAGGGTTTAGGGTTTACATTCTAGCGTTTAGGGGTTTGGGATTTAGGGTTTTTTGTTGAGGGTTTAGGGTTTAGGCTTTTGGGATTAGGGGTTTAGGGTTTAGGGTTTAGCATTTTGTGTTTAGGTTCTAGGGTTTATGGTTTAGGATTTAGGGTTTAGGGTTTAAGGTTTAGGATTTAGGATTTAGGGTTTGGGGTTTAGGGTTTAGGGTTTAGGGTTTAGGATTAGGGCTTAGGGTTTATAGTTTCGGGCTTAGGGTTTAGGGTTTATGGTCTAGGGTTTAGGGTTATGGGTTTAGGGTTTAGTGTTCAGGGTCTAGGGTTTTGGATTTAGGGTTTAGAGTTTAGGGTTTAGGGTTTAGAGTTTTGGGTTAAGTGTTTAGTGTTTAGGGTTTAGGGTTTAGGGTTTAGGGTTTCGGGTTTAGGGTTTAGGGCTTAGGATTTAGTGTTTAGAGGTAGGGTTTAGGGTTTAGGTTTTAGGGTTTGGGGTTTAGTGTTTAGTGTTAAGGTTTATGGTTTAGGGTTTAGGGTTTAGGGTTTTTGGTTTAGGGTTTAGAGTTTAGGGTTTAGGGTTTAGGGTTTAGTGTTAGGGTTTAGGGTTTAGGGTTTAGGGTTTTAGTTTTAGGGGTTCAGGATTTAGGGTTTTGGGTTTAGGGTTTAGGGTTAAAGGGTTTGGGTTTTTTGATTTTGGGTTTCGTGTTAGGGTTTACGGTTTAGGGTTTAGGGTTTTAGGGTTTAAGGTTTAGGGTTTAGGGTTTAGGGTTTTGGGTTTAGGGATTGGGGTTTAGGGTTTAGGGTTTAGGGTTTTGGGCTTAGTGTTTAGGGTTTAGGGTTAGGGTTTCGGGTTTGGGATTAGGTTTAGGGTTTAGGGTTTGGTGTTTAGGGCTTAGGGTTTAGGGTTTGGGGTTTAGGGTTTTGTGTTTAAGGTTTAGGGGTTTAGCATTTAGGGTTTATGGTTGAGGGTTTTGGGTTAAAGGGTTTAAGGTTTTGGGTTTATGGTTTCGGCTTAGGGATTACGGTTTAGGGTTTAAGGTTTTAGGGTTTAGGGTTTAGGGTTTAGGGTTTAGGGTTTAGGGTTTAGGGTTTTGGGTTTTGGGTTTTGGTTTTGGGCTTTGGGTTTAGGGTTTAGGGTTGGGCTTTCGGGTTTGGGATTAGGGTTTGGGGTTTGGGGTTTACGATTTAGGGTATAGGGGTTTAGGATTTAGGGTTTAGGGTTAGGGTTTACGGTTTAGGGTTAGTGCTTATGGATTAGGGTTTAGGGTTTACGGTTTTGGGCTTTGGGTTTAGGGTCTAGGGTCTAGGGTTTAGGGTTTAGGGTTAATGGTTTAGGGTTTAGGGTTTAGTTCTTATGGTTTATGGTTTAGGGTTTATTGTTTAGGGTTTAGGGTTAGGGCTTAGGATTTCGGGTTTAGGGTTTAGGGTTATGGGATTAGGGGTTTAGGGTTTATTGTTTCGGGTTTGACGTTTGGGATTTAGGGTTTAGGGTTTATGGTTTAGGGTTTTGGGTTTTGAGATTGGGGGTTTAGGGTTTAGGGTTTAGTATTTGGGTTTTAGGGTTTAGGGTTAGGCCTTTGGGTTTAGGGTTTCTGGTTTAGTGTTTAGGGTTTAGGGTTAAGGGTTTAGTGTTTAGGGTTTAGGGTTTATGGTTTGGGGTTTAGGATTTAGATTTTAGGGTTTAGCGTTTATGGTTTAGGAGTTAGGGCTTAGGGTTTATAGTTTCGAGCATAGCCTTTAGGGTTAGGGTTTTGGTTTAGGGTCCAGGGTTTAGGGTTTTTTGAATTTGGGGTTTAGGGTTTACTGTTTAGGGCTTACGGTTTAGGGTTTAGGGTTTAGGGTTTAGGGTTTAGGGTTAGGGTTTAGGGTTTAGGGTTTAGTGTATAGGGTTTAAGGTTTAGCGTTTAGGGGTTAAGGATTTAGGGTTTAGGGTTTAGGGTTTAGCGTTTATGGTTTAAGGTCTTGGGTTTGGGCTTAGGGTTTAGCATTTAACGTTTAGGGTTTTCAGTCAGGGCATAGTGCTTAGGGTTTCGGGTTTAGGGATTAGGGTTTATGCTTTAGGGTTTAGGCTTTAGGCTTTAGGGTTAGGGCTTAGGGTTTAGGGTTTCGGGTCCATTGTTTTGGGTTTTGGGATTAGGGGTTTAGGGTTTAGTGTTTAGGGTTTTGGGTTTAGGGTTTAGGGTTTAGGGTTTAGGGTTAAAGGTTTAGTGTTTAGGGTTTAGTGTTTGGGGTTTGGAGGTTTAGGGTTTAGGGTTTAGGATTTAGGGTTATGGCTTAGGGTTTATGGTTTATTTTTAGGGTTTAAGGTTTAAGGTTTACGTTATAGCGTTTAGGGGTTTAGTGATTACACGCCGAAACTGCGTAATTGGACGTTTAACCCGGGCTTTACGGTTTATATTTTTAATTAAATATCCAAAATTGTCCAATATTTTAATAAAATGCCAAAATCATCATTCTTGAATTTTATTACACTATTTATGAGATTTTGGTAATTTTTTGTCGCAGGAAAATTCCCGGGAATCAAAACCGACACCTGTTCGTATTTCATGTATAACTTTTCCGTCGGAGTTCCGATTGAGACGATTCAAATTTTTGGAGAAAAAGGAAAGGATTATCTACAACTTTCATGTTTTGAGTTTTGTAAGATACGGGCTCTAGAAGAGCAGAATTTGCGACGAACAGAGAACAAATAAAATGAGAAAAAATATAATAATTGGGTTATTGATGTGACCCGGCCATGCATGGCCGGGTCGGGTTGTTCCACGCCGGATCCTAGGGCACCCAAATTTCCCCTTTTTATTCTCTTCCTTTTTCCTTTCTTTGGCTATTGGGCGCTGCCCCAGCCGGCTCTCCTCTGTTCTCTTCTTCTTCCTCTTCTTCTTCTTCTTCTTCTTCTTCTTCTTCTTCTTTAGTTTGTATTTTTTGTTCTTTTCTTTACTACTTTTACCTTCTCTCCCTTCCTCACTCACTTAGCCCCTCCTTCCCGATTCTCTCCCTCTTTCTCAATTAGTTTTTTTCCTAAACTCCCCCTGCTTTCCTCCGAACTCTCTCCAACTCTCCTGCTCAGCTTCAAATTCAGACCTCTTTCTTCCCCTGCTCTTCCAGCCCCTCTGCCCTCTCCTTCATTCTCTCTACTCTCAGCCATACCAGCAGATCTCCGGTGGCATCACACCAGCCTCTACACAGCAGCCTCGACCTCCAGCCTCTGCACCGCAGCTGCAACTCCCAGCGGCAGCAAGCCTCTCGGCCTTCCACACAACAAACACAGCAGTTCTCTGCTGTCCAAAAACAGCAACACAGCAGTTCTTTGCTGTCCAAAAACAGCAACACAGCAGTTCTCCTCCTCCACAGCAAACCGCCAGCAGCCAGCAGCAGTCCCTGCTGCCTGCAGGTCCATCTCCACCCCCGACCAGCTACTGCAACCCGAGTAACACCAACAGCAACAGTCATAGTAACACAGCAGAAAGCTGCAGAATTGAAGAGCCCTTCTCGGCCAACACTAGCACCACCGAGAGCCACCACCATAGCAGTCTTCGTCAGCCGGAATTCCTCTGTTTCACAGCCAACTCCAGCAACACAGGACTCCTCTCGGCCATGCTCTGTTTTCTCTTACTCTCTCTCTCTTTCTCATCTTCTTCTTCTTCTTGTTTTTATTTATTTATTTACTCTATGTTAATTGTTATTTTGTCTTTACTCATTGGATTTTATTAAAGACTTGTTTTTTTTTTTTTTTTTCCTTTATCATTTAGTTAGATGCTCTTTCAATTATAGCTCTTTTTAGTATTAAAGTTTATTGATTTTATGTGTTTAAAGTTTATTTCTTGTGTCATGTTATTGTTTAGGTTGATTGATATTTTAATTTTAATTCGCATTCTTGATTCGTGTTAAAGATTCGATTTTTATTACGCACGTATGTGTTGATTGAGTTTCCATAGTGTGTGTTTTAATCCCATGTTCTAGGTTACCATCTTTAATTAGTGCGTGTGTCAATGTTTCTTTAGGTAGATTAGAGTTTCCATTCTAGCATGTTTTAATTCTTTATTTTTAGTTTCCAGTTTTAATTAGTGCGTGTCCTAATGTTTCTTCAAGTAAACTAGGATTTCTATTCTTGTTTTCTTTTATTTAGTGCATGTTAATTTCAGGGTTTAAATTGCGTGTTATTTAATTTGTCAAAAGTGAAATTGAACAATCTTGAAATCCCGAATCTGAACTGAGTTCAGTACCTTTTTAATTTCGATTGGAAGAACGTAAAATTTGAGATTAAATGCATTCCCTAAGGAGACGATCTAGCCCTTGGGCTTAGTATTACACGACAGAACTCCTATACTTGGGATAGCTTCCGAGCTGCTCATTTTTCGAGTGAGTCAAGTTTTTGGCTCCGTTGCCGGGGAATGTCGTTATTAGTCTCAAATTTATGTTTTTCCCGTCATTTTTATTAGTTTTAAGAAAAATAAAAAGAAAGCAAAAAAACAAAAAAAGAAAAAAATCGAGTTTCGAAAAATGGCGGCACCTGCACCGCGCACGATAATGGATTTTTTGCAGCTTGAATATGCCATTGCATCCTCTTCCACTGTTTTGCCTTATGATGAGCTTAATTTCATGATGCAGCGCGGGAGGACGTCATTGCTACCCGAATTCTACGGGTCGGAATCTAATTGCCCTTATCAGCACCTAGCAGAGTTTGAGTTAACCTGCAACATGTTTTTCTCTCATGCTAGAGCTGACGAATCTATTAGACTGAATTTATTTCTTGCTACTTTGCAGGATAGGGCACTAATTTGGTTTCATTCTATGAGACCTTATTCTATCACTAATTGGACTGATATGGAGCGTGAATTTCTGCATGCATTTTGTTCCTCACAGAAAACTCAATTTTTGCAGGAACAGATTCTTAATTTTGTGCAGCAGGATGACGAAACATTTAGGGCTTGTTGGGAGCGATTCAAGGATCTACTACGCACTTGTCCACATCACGGGTTTGACTCATGGAGGTTAGCTGATTATTTTTATACTGCTCTTACCCCTGATTGCAAGTGTTTTGTCCAGATTATGTCTAATGGAGAGCCCGTCAGCGAGGATCCAGATCAGGTATTATCATTCTTTGATTACTTAGTTGACAATGTCCCACAGTGCAACACACGATACACTCAGGCACCCATGACTGCACATCCTATCAGCACAATTAGTGGTGGTGATGCATATGAACCACCAAACTGCCCGGATATTCCTCCGCCTCAATACCAGCCACCACAGATCCCTCAGAGCTGTACGCCGTCAGAATTTCTGGAGGATAGCATAACTCAGATGGCGAACATGCTCCAGCAGTTCATGCAAACTCAAGTCGATCATAATAATGAATTGAGGGATACTATTAATGCGATAAGCACACAGTTGGACATATTAGAAAACGAGGAAACACTCGCAGAACTTCAGCCTAGTCCTCAAAAGTACCAGCAGCCACACCAACAAATACATGATGTTTCTCTTGAGACAGCAGAGACCACCACATCTTTAAGAAGCGAGAAAGAAATTTCCCCAACCTGAGATGCTCATCGCCTGGAAAATAGTTGTCCCAACACTGGAAGTTGCGGCTGAAATAGATGAATTCAAAGAAAAATCAGAGGAAACGAGCCCAAAAGTGGAGCAGTTAGTTGATGAGGAAACTGATACCCATACAGAGTACCAACCTATGGTACCTCATACTCCGAGCTCAGAAATCATGAAACTGTCACTCTCGCCTGAATCAGATGTTAAAGAGCCTAATGTGGAGGCAGACTCTTGCAGTGGTATGATGATATGTACACCCGATAAAGAGGGTGACCAGTCTGGTGAGCATATAATTTTCAAAGAACCAGGTAAAACCTTTAATGTTAATGCTTCTGAAGAACTGCAGGTAATTATTCCGATCACTTTCTCTCAACCGTTAGTTCGTAAAGAAGTACATTTCCTGGACACAATGTTGAATAAAGACCCTTTCTTGTCCACACACAAGGGTCAACCTGCGCACGTATTGTTTGGTATTTTTACATGCATTAATTTATCTGAGGTTGATTTTCGCGCAGGTATGAAGACTGATCCACTGTGGCGGCTTAAATTTGGAGACCCGCCGATGCAATTTATAGACCTGCGACCACCAGATGAAATTCCTCCAGAGCCTCCGTCAAGACAATTGTGATGTTTTTCTTTCCCTTATTTTCCTTTTATTTTATCGTATTTTATTTTTAGTTAGTTTTCAGGTCTATTTTCTCGTAGTTCGATCTTTGTTTTCCATTATTTCACCACTCAGGTACGCCTTACTTTTCCCGTGCACAGTATTTTCTATTTCCCGTATGCTTTCACATTGAGGACAATGTTCCATTTTAGTTGGGGGGGATGAGCATTCACATGTGACACTGTGCACGTACACGTACCGGGTTTTATATTTCAAAAAAAAAAAAATACAAAAAAACAAAAAATAAAAATAAAAAAAAGAGAGAGAAAGAAAGGAGGAGCACTGAGGAATTACATTGCATTATGACATGCTTAACACTGACTCATACCCTTCACATACTTGCGTATAACTTAAGAATGACACACTTGAGTCATTCATGCGTAGTTTCTCTTTATATGATTTTATGACTCCATGAAGAATCGATTGGTAGTACATTCATGTTAATTTGGTTATATAATTTTCTATATCTACATGCATCTCACGAGGCTGAATAAACACATTCACGTGATTCATTGCACTTAGGGTTCCTTGTGAGCACTGAGAGAGCATCCGTGGAGACTATGACACCTTGTGAGATATCCTTGAGCTATTTATCGTCCTTTTGAGCGTTAATATCAAATCAGAGTTCATAGAACTCAATTCTCTTTTTCTGGATGATTCCTTGTACACTAGTCTCTGTTTTTGATTTGCTAGCCTAGAGGTGACACCTAGTGGGGAGACAGAAACCTAGGTCTTGTAGCCTACTCAAGATGTGAAGGCCGAGTCACCCCTAGAGATAGACTTAGTTCATAGACCACTATTCGAGCTCAATTCCCATTTAGGGTATAGGGTTTACGGTTTAGGGTTTAGTGTTTAGGTTTCAGGGCTTGGGGTTTAGCGTTTAGGGTTTAGGTTTTATGGTTTAGGGCTTAGTGTTTAGGGTTTAAGCTTTAGGGCTTAGGGTTTAGGGTTTAGGGTTTAGGGTTTAGGGTTTAGGGTTAGGATTTAGGGTTGAGGGTTTAGGGGTTTAGGATTTAGGGTTTAGGGTTTAGGGTTTAGGGTTAGGGCTTGGGGTTTATGGTTTATTTTTTGGGTTTAGGATTTAGGGTTTACGTTCTAGCCTATAGGGGTTTAAGATTTAGGGTTTAGGGTTTAAGGTTTATGGTTTAGGGTTTAGGGTTTAGGGTTTTTAGGGTTTAGGGTTTAGGGTTTTGGGATTAGGGGTTTAGTGTTTAGTGTTTAGGGTTTCGGGTTTAGGGTTTAGTGTTTTGGGTTTAGGGTTTAGAGTTTAAGGTTTAGGGTTTATGGTATAGGGTTTAGGGTTAGGGCTTAGGGTTTCGGGTTTTGCATTTAGGGTTTATGGTTTCTGGTTTAGGGTTTAAGCTTTAGGGTTTAGGGTTTCGGGTTTAGGGTTAGGGCTTAGGGTAAGGGTTTAGGGTTTAGGGTTTAGGGTTATGGGATTAGGGGTTTAGGGTTTAGTATTTAGGGTTTAGGTTTTAGGGTTTAGGGTTTAGGGTCAGGCTATAGGGTTTACTGCTTTTTCTTTTGTGTTTAGGGTTTAGGGTTTAGGGTTTATGGTTCAGGGTTTAGGGTTTAGGGTTCATGGTTTGGGCTTAGGGTTTAGGGTTTAGGGTCCAGGGATTTGGGTTTTGGGATTAGGGGTTTAGGGTTTAGTGTTTAGGGTTTTGGGTTTAGGGTTTATGGTTTAGGGTTTAGGGTTAAGGGGTTTGTGTTTAGGGTTTAGGGTTTGGGGTTGTCGGTTTAGGGTTTAGGTTTTAGGGTTTAGCGTTTAGGGTTCGGGTTTAATATTTAGGGTTTAGGGTTTAGGTTTTAGGGTTTTCGATTTTGGGTTTAGGGTTACGTTTAGGGCTTAGGGTTTAGGGTTTAGGGTTCAGTGTATAGGGTTTAGGGCTTAGGGTTTAGGGTTAGAGTTTTGGGTTTAGGTGTTAGGGTCTAGGTTTTATGGTTTAGGGTTTATGGTTTAGGTTTTAGGGTTTAGGGTTTAGGGTTTAGGATTAGGGCTTAGGGCTTAGGGTTTAGGGTTTAGGGTTTAGGGTTAGGGCTTAGGGTTTAGTGTTTCGGGTTTACGGTTTAGGGTTTTGGGTTAAGGGTTGAGGGTTTTGGGTTTATGGTTTAGGGTTTAGGGTGTAAGGTTTGGGGTTTAGGTTTTAGGGTTTGGGGTTTAGGTTTTAGGGTTTAGGGTTTAGGGCTTAAAGTTCAGTGTTAGGGATTAGGGTTTAGGGTTTAAGGTTTAGGGTTTGGGGTTTAGTGTTTAGGGTTTAGGCCTTAGGGTTTCGAGCTTAGGGTCTAAGGTTTAGGGTTTAGGGTTTAGGGTTTAGGGTTAGGGTTTACAGCATAGGGTTTAGGGTTTAGGGTTTAGGGTTTAGGGTTTAGGGTTTGGGGCTTAGGGTTTAAGGATTAGGGTTTAGGGTTTGGGGTTAGGCATTAGGGTTTAGGGTTTGGGGTTTAGGTTTTAGGGTTTTGGGTTTAGGGTTTAAGGTTTATGGCTCAAGGTTCAGGGTTAGGGATCAGGTTTAGGGTTTAAGGTTTAGGTTTTAGGGCTTAGTGTTTAGGGTTTGGGCTTTAGGGCTTAGGGTTTAGGGTTTAGGGTTTAGGATTAGGGCTTAGGGTTTAGGGTCTGGGGTTTAAGTTTTAGTGTTTAGGGTTTAGAGTTTACTGTCAGGGTTTAGGGTTTAGTTTTTAGGGTTTAGGGTTTAGGTTTTAGGGTTTGGGGTTTAACATTTAGGGTTTAGGGTTTAGGGTTAGGGATTAGGGTTGAGGGACTTCCGTTTAGGGTTTAGGGTTTAGAGCTAAGGGCTTCGGGTTTGGGGTTTAGGGTTTAGGGTTTATGGTTTAGGGTTTAGGGTTTAGTGTTAGGGTTTAGGGTTCAAGGTTTACTGTTTAGGGTTGTTGATTTAGGGGTTAGGGTTTATGGGTTTAGGATTTACGATATAGGGTTTAGGGTTTAGGGTTAGGGCTTAGGGTTTATGGTTTATTTTTAGGGTTTAGGGTTTAGGGTTTAGGGTTTAGGGTTTACGTTCTAGCCTTTAATGGTTTAGGATGTAGGATTTATAGTTTACGATTTAGGGTTTGTGGTTTAGGGTTTACGGTTTACGGTTGACGGTTTAGGGTTAGGGCTTACAATTTAGGGTTTACTATTTAGGGTTGAAGGTTTTTGAATTAGGGGTTTAGCGTTTAGTGTTTAGGATTTCGGGTTTAGGGTTTAGTTTTTAGGGTTTAGGGTTTAGGGTTTATGGTTTAGGATTAGGGCTTAGGGTTTCGAGTTTTCGGTTTTGCGTTTAGGGTTTAGGGTTTAGGGTTTAGGGTTTGTGGTTTAGGGTTTAGGGTTTAGGGTTTAGGGTTAGGGCTTGGGGTTTAGGGTTTAGGGTTTAGGGTGTTGGGTTTTGGGATTAGAGGTGTAGGGTTTAGGGTCTTGGGCTAAGCGTTTAGCGCTTAGGGCTTAGGGTTTAGGGTTTAGGGCTTAGGGTTTAGGTTTTAGGGCTTACGGTTTAGTGTTTAGGGGTTTAGGATTTAGTGTTTAGGGTTTAGGGTTTAGGGTTTATGGTTTATGGTTTAGGGTTTAGGGTTTAGGGTTTAGGGTTTAGGGTTTAAGTGTTCAAGATTTAGGGTTTAGGATTGAGGGTTTAGCGTTAAAGGGTTTGGGGTTTAGGGTTTAGGATTTAGGGTTAGGGTTTAGGGTTTACTGTTAGGTTATAGGGTTTAGTGTTTGGGGTTTTGGGTTTTGGGTTAAGGGTTTAGTGTTTAGGGTTTAGGGTTTGGGGTTTCAGGTTTACGGTTTAGGTTTTAGGGTTTAGTGTTTAGGGTTTATGGTTTAGTTTTTTGGGTTAGGGATTGGGGTTTAGGGTTTAGTTTTTGGGGTTTAGGGTTTTGGGTAGGCGTTTAGTGTTTTGGGTTACTGATTAGGGTTTCGGGTTTAGGGTTTAGGGTTTAGGGTTCAATTTTTAGGGTTTGGGGTTTAGGGTTTAGGGTTTAGGGTTTAGTCTTTAGGACTTAGGGTTTAGCGTTTAGTGTTAAGGTTTAGGGTTTAGGGTTTAGGGTTTAAGGGTTTAGGATTTAGGAATTAGGGTCTAAGGTTTAGCGTTTGGGGTTTAGGGTTTAGGTTTTACGGTTTTGTGTTTAGGGTTCTTGGTTTTCTGTTTATGGTTAGGGATTAGGGTTTAGGGTTTAGGGTTTATGGTTTAGTTTTTAGGGTTTACGGTTTAGGGTTTAGTGTTTGGGGTGAGTGATTAGGGTTTAGGGTTTTGGGTTTTGGGTTTAGGGTTTAGTTTTCAGGGTTTAGGGTTTAGGACTTAGGGTTTAGCATTTTGTGTTAGGGTTTAGGGTTTAGGGCTTAGGGTTTAGGGTTTATGGGTTAAGGATTTAGGGTTTAGGGTTAAAGGTTTTGGCGTTTAGGGTTTAGGGTTTCATGTTAAGGTTTAGTGTTTAGGGTTAGGTTTTAGGGTTTTGTGTTTAGGGTTTTGGGTTTAGGGTTTTGGGTATTGGGTTAAGGGTTTAGTGCTCAAGGTTTAGGGTTTCGGATTTCAGGTTTAGGTTTTAGGTTTTAGGGTTTAGCGTTTAGTGTTTAGGCTTTAGTGTTTAGGGTCAAGGATTAGGGTTTAGGGTTTTGGTTTTAGTGTTTAGGGTTAGTGATTAGGGTATAGGGTTTAGGGTTTAGTTTTTAGGGTTTAGGGTTTGGGGCTTAGGGTTTAGGTTTGGGACATAGGGTTTAGCGTTTAGCGTTTTGGGTTAGGGTTTGGGGTTTAGGGTTTAGGCTTTAGGCTTTAAGGGTTTGGGATTTAAGATTTAGGGTTTTGGGTTTGTGGTTTAGGGTTTAGGGTTTAGGTTTTAGGGTTTAGCGTTTAGGGTTCTGGGTTTAGTGTTTAGGGTTAGGGATTAGGGTTTAGGGTTTAAGGTTAATGGTTTAGGGTTTAGTGTTTAGGGTTTAGGGTTTAGGGTTTAGGTTTAGGACTTAGGGTTGAAGGTTTAGGGTTTAGAGTTTAAAGGTTTAGGATTTTGGGTTTAGGGTTGAGGGTTTAGGGTTAAAGGGTTTGGAGTTTAAGGTTTAGGGTTTAGGGCTGGGGTTTAGGGTTTAGGGTTAGGTTTTAGGGTTTAGAGTTTAGTGTTTAGGGTTTTGGGTTTAGGGTTTAGCGTTTTCGGTTAAGGGTTTAGTGTTTAGGGTTTAGGGTTTTGGGTTTAGGGTTTAAGTTTTAGGGTTTAGCGTTTAGGGTTTAGGGTTTAGTGTTTAGGGTTAGGGATTAGGGTTAGGGTTTAGTGTTTTGGGTTACTGATTAGGGTTTAGGGTTTAGGGTTTAGTTTTTAGGGATTAGGGTTTAGGGCTTAGGGTTTAGGGTTTAGGACTAAGGGTTTAGCGTTTAGCGTTTAGTGTTGACCTTATAGGTCATGCCCTAGTTTTGATTATGACAAATACTCATTGAATCTAATGAGTGTTTGAGGTTTTGTGCCGGAACTAAGGGTGATAAGATCAAGATGTGCGCAAAGGAAGAAAAGCCTGAAGACGAATTTATAATTCAACATTGTAATATATTTATATTGGTCAATAATAGTAAGTAGGCATTTGGTTTGTAATAACCTCACACACACATCACATGTATGATTTATTATGTAAGCTCAAACAAACCATGAATGAGAAAATGACCATAGAAAGACCGGACTTTTTCGGTGTCTTCAAATTGGACTCCAACTGCCCCTAGGACACTCACACTTTCACATATATTTGTTAGGCACTTGAATAGTGCTTGTTTGCTTCAATACGGGATCGAAATGCACACACGATGCACTTTCGGTCAATCGGCCAAGCGAGTTCATCTTGGCCTGGTCGACCGAGACACCCTGGGTCAAAGTTTGACCACCCGGTCGACTATTAAAGATAGTTCAAAAGGCCCTGGTCGACCGAAACTCCCTTGGGTCAAAGTTTGACCACCCGGTCGATTAGCAAAGGTAGTTCAAAAGGCCCTCGTCGACCGAAACTCCCTACGGTCAAATGTTTGACCAAATGGTCGACCGAAACTGGTAGTTCAAAAAGCCCTGGTCGACCGAAACCCTCCTAGGTCAACAGTTGACCCTTTGGTCAACCAAGAACATTTGTTCTCTAACTACCTGGTCGACTGAAGGGTCCTCGGGAAAATTCCCAGCGGTCTGGTCGACCGAACCAAGCAGTTCGAAATGCCCTGGTTGACCGAAACTCAGAAATTTGGGAAATCGTCATCTCCTGGTCGACCAAGACCTCAGTTCAATATTCCCCTGGTCGACCGGACCATTTGAAACTTGGTCGACCGAAACATTTCTAGTCCACCAGACCTCTCGAGTTGCCCTGATCTTTTACCGCAGTTAATTTTTTTAAATAGGGTTAAAATGCTTTAAACATCATCAAACTTTTCTAATAATACCCAATAGGTCCCCAACGGTCATATTTTCTCCCATGTCTATATATATGAGTTCATTTGAGAAAATTATGAGGGATTAGCCACTTTAATTAGGGAAGAATTCTCTAAAAAATAAAAAACCCTATACTACTCATTTTCTTACTCAAATCACTCATACTTGCCATCTATCATTGCCTACATCATTTGTAAGTGGATTGAGTGTGTTTGAATAAGTTTGCTCTCCTTGTTCTATTTGCTTGGCACGATTTTATTAGAGAGCAAAACCTAAGGATTCTTAGGGGACTTTGTTGATAAGTCTATCCTAAGAAGACCTTGTTAGATCTTCTAAGCTTGCACCTTCATTGCAATATCTTGAGAAGATCGTATAGTATTTTGTTTGCAAAATCTTTTCAAAATCATCTTCAAATATCTAGTGTGCTTTATATTGATAAATACATTTGAAGAGATATTTGCTTATGAGATAGTGGTCTTTGTTGCAATATTCTTTTACTAATATATTATTTGCTGAATACAAAGATTACGCATCTTTTGCAAACCGAGCTTATACTTCATTTGATACTCACATGCTTGAACTATCTTGCTGATTGAAATATTGAGACTAAACATCTTTGTGTGAGCTTATTTATTGAACATATCTTGTGATACAAAGACTGCTAGTTTGACACTCTCACATTACACTGATAGAATATACCTTGAGAGTTGAACCATCTAGACCACATTGAGCTTACATATTGAATCACATTATGGTGTATGTTGTTGTGCGCATTTGGGTACACATCTGCTTTACACGAAAGCACAATCACTGTACCATCAGTTTATATACACATCTGTTGTATGTCTAGGCACGGGCCTGAAGAGGGAGAGTAGCCCTGGAATAGTCCCGGATTGGCTTAGACCCGATTAGGAAAGCTAGGTGCGTCGTCCTGTTAAGGCGTGTAGGTTGAGGTCAGCCCCGCTAATTGACCTGGTTAAGGTTGAGGTCAACCCTGTGTTAATTTGACCTGGTTGTAAACGGTGACGCTCCACCCTTAAATGAGCCTTTAGTGGAATCCTCGAGCTTGCGAGCTTGAGGCGGGGACGTAGGCACAGTTGGCCGAACCCCGATAACATATAGTGTATTTGCTTATATTTATGTATTTTATATTTACCGCACATGTATGTTATGGTGAATTATGCATATGACTTAATTTCCACATTATATTTATCTACGCATTTGGAAATTGTATAGACTGATCCTAGGTTGTGTACATATCATTGTTGCATAGATCAACCTAGGTGAAAAAGTTTTAAAATTCCAATTCACCCTCCCTTTTGGGAATACACCAATTCTAACATTTAGTGTTAGGGTTTAGGGTTTAAGGGTTTAGTGCTTAAGGTTTAGGGTTTCAGATTTTGGGTTTAGGGTTTAGGGTTTGGGGTTTAGCGTTTAGTGTTTAGGGTTTAGTGTTTAGGGTTAGGGATTAGGGTTTAGGGTTTAGGGTTTAGGGTTTAGTTTTTAGGGTTTAGGGTTTAGGGTTTAGGGTTTAGTGTTTAGGGTTAGTGATTAGGGTATAGGATTTAGGGTTTAGTTTTTAGGGTTTAGGGTTTGGGGCTTAGGGTTTAGGGTTTAGGACATAGAGTTTAGCATTTAGCGTTTAGTGTTAGGGTTTAGGGTTTAGGGTTTAGCGTTTAGGGTTTAAGGGTTTAGGATTTAGGATTTAGGTTTGGGGTTTGGGGTTTGGGGTTTAAGGTTTAGGTTTTAGGGTTCTAGGTTTAGTGTTTAGGGTTAGGGATTAGGGTTTAGGGTTTAAGGTTTTGGGTTTAGTGTTTAGGGTTAGGGATTAGGGTTTAGGGTTTAAGGTTTACGGTTTAGGGTTTAGTGTGTAGGGTTTACGGTTTGGGGCTTAGGGTTTAGGGTTTTGCGTTTTCTGTTAGGGTTTAGGATTTAGGGTTTAGGGTTGAGGGTTTAGGGTTAAAGGGTTTGGACTTTAGGGTTTAGGATTAGGGTTTAGGGTTTAGGGATAGGTTTTAGGGTTTAGTGTTTAGGTTTTTGGGTTTAGGTTTTAGGGTTTTGGGTTAAGGGTTTAGTGTTTAGGGTTTAGGGTTTCGAGTTTAGGGTTTAGGTTTTAGGGTTTAGCGTTTAGGGTTTAGGGTTTAGTGTTTAGGGTTAGGGATTAGGGTTTAGGGTTTAGTTTTTAAGGGTTTTGGTTTCGGGTTTAGGGTTTAGTGTTTAGGGTTTGTGATTAGGATTTAGGGTTTAGTTTTTAGGGTTTAGGGTTTAGGGCTCAGGGTTTAGGGTTTAGGACTAAGGGTTTAACGTTTAGGGTTTAGTGTTAGGGTTTAGGGTTTAAGGGTTTAGGATTTAGGATTTAGGGTTTAGGGTTTGGGGTTTGGGGTTTAGGGTTTAGGTTTTAGGGTTTAGCGTTTAGGGTTCTGGGTTTAGTGTTAGGGTGAGGGATTTGGGTTTGGGGTTTAGGGTTTAGTTTTTATGGTTAGTGATTAGGGTTTAGGGTTTAGGGTTTAGGGGTTAGTTTTTAGGGTTTAGGGTTTGGGGCTTATGGTTTAGGGTTTAGGACTTAGGGTTTAGTGTTTTGTGTTAGGGTTTAGGGTTTAGGGTTTAGGATTTAGGGTTTAGGGTTGAGGGTTTAGAGTTAAAGGGTTTGGGGTTTAGGGTTTAGGGTTTAGGGTTTAGGGTTTAGGGTTAGAGTTTAGGGTTTAGGGTTAGGTTTTTGGGTTTAGTGTTTAGGGTTTTGGGTTTAGGGTTTAGGGTTTTTGGTTAAGGGTTTTGTTTTTTTAGGGTTTCGGGTTTAGGGTTTAGTTTTTAGTGTTTAGGGTTTAGCTTTTAGGGTTTAGGGTTTAGTGTTTACGATTAGGGAAAGGGGTTTAGGGTTTTGTTTTTATGGTTTAGGGTTTAGGGTTAGGGTTTAGTGTTTAGTGTTAGTGATTAGGGTTTAGGGTTTAGGGTTTAGGGTTTAGTTTTTAGGGTTTAGGGTTTAGCGCTTAGGGTTTAGGGTTTAGGACTTAGGGTTTAGCATTTAGTGTTAGGGTTTAGGGTTTAGGGTTTAGTGTTTAGGGTTTAAGGGTTTAGGATTTAGGGTTTGGGGTTTAGGGTTTAGGTTTCATTGTTTAGCATTTAGGGTTCTGGGTTTAGTGTTTATGGTTAGGGATTAGGGTTTAGGGTTTAGGGTTTATGGTTTAGTTTTTAGGGTTTAGGGTTTAGGGTTTAGGGTTTAGTGTTTAGGGTTAGTGATTAGGGTTTAGGGTTTAGTTTTTAGGGTTTAGGGTTTGGGGCTTAGTGTTGAGGGTTTATGACTTAGGGTTTAGCATTTTTTGTTAGGGTTTAGGGTTTAAGGGTTGAGGATTTAGGGTTTAGGGTTAAAGGGTTTGGGGTTTAGGGTTTAGGGTTTAGGGTTAGGGTTTAGGGTTTAGGGTTAGGTTTTAGGGTTTAGTTTTTAGGGTTTTGGGTTTAAGGTTTAGGGAATTGTGTTAAGGGTTTAGTGCTTAAGGTTTAGGGTTTCGGATTTTGGGTTTAGGGTTTACGTTTTAGGGTTTAGCATTTAGTGTTTTGGGTTTTGTGTTTATGGTCAGGTATTAGGGTTTAGCGTTTTTTTTTAGGGTTTAGGGTTTAGTGTTTAGGGTTAGTGATTAGGGTATAGGGTTTAGTTTTTAGGGTTTAGGGTTTGGGGCTTAGTGTTTAGGGTTTAGGACATAGGGTTTAGCATTTAGCGTTTAGCGTTTAGTGTTAGGGTTTACGGTTTAAGGTTTAGGGTTTAGGGTTTAGGGTTGAGGGTTTAGGGTTTAAGTGTTTAGGATTTAGGATTTAGGGTTTAGGGTTTGGGGTTTGGGGTTTAGGATTTAGGTTTTAGGGTTTAGTGTTTAGGGTTTTGGGTTTAGTGTTTAGTGTTAGGGATTAGGGTTTAGGGTGTAAAGTTTATGGGGTAGGGTTTAGTGTTTAGGGTTTAGGGTTTGGGGCTTGGGGTTTATGGTTTTGTACTTAGGGTTTAGCGTTTTCTATTTGGGTTTAGGGTTTAGGGTTTAGAATTGAGGGTTTAGGGATAAAGGATTTGGAGTTCAGGGTTTAGGGTTTAGGGTTAGGGATTAGGGTTTAGGGTTAGGGTTTAGGGTTTAGTGTTTAGGGTTTTGGGCTTAGGGTTTAGGGTTTTGAGTTAGGGTTTAGTGTTTAGGGTTTAGGGTTTAGGGTTTATGTTATAGCGTTTAGCGTTTATTGTTTTGGATTTAGTGTTTAGGGTTAGGGATTAGGGTTTAGGGTTTAGTTTTTAGGGTTTTTTTTTTAGGGTTTAGGGTTTATGGTTTAGGGTTAGGGTTTAGGGTTTTAGGGTTAGTTTTTAGGGCTTAGGGTTTAGGGGCTTAGGGTTTTCGGGTTTAGGACTAAGGGTTTAGCGTTTAGCATTTAGTATTATGGTTTAGGGTTTAAGGGTTGAGGATTTAGGATTTAGGGTTTTAGGGTTTAGGTTTTAGGGTTTAGCGTTTAGGGTTCTGGGTTTAGTTTTTAGGGTCGGATTAGGGTTTAGGGTTTAGGGTTTATGGTTTAGGTTTTTAGGATTAAGGGTTTAGGGTTAGTTTAATGGTTAGTCATTAGGTTTTTCAGGGTGTAGGGTTTAGGTTTAGGGGTTAGTTTTTAGGGTTTGGGGTTTGGGCTTAGGGTTTTGGGTTTAGGACTTAGGGTTTAGTGTTGTGTGTTAGGGTTTAGGGTTTATGGGTTTAGGTTTGAGGGTTTGGGATTTGGTGTTTAGGGTTGAGGGTTTTGGGTTAATTAAACGGGTTTGGGGTTTAGGCTTTAGGGTTTAGGGTTAGGGTTTTGGGTTTAGTGTTTAGGGTTTTGGGTTTAGGGTGTAGGGTTTTTGGTTAAGGGTTTTTTTTTTAGGGTTTAGGGTTTCGGGTTTCGGGTTTATGATTTAGTTTTTAGCGTTTCGGGTTACGTTTAGGGTTTAGGGTTTAGTGTTTAGGGTTAGGGAAAACGGTTTAGGGTTTAGGTTTAGGGGTTAGGGGGTTAGTGTTACTGGTTTAGGGTTTTGGTAGGTTTATGGGTTAGTGTTAGGGTTTGGGTTGGGTTTGGGTTTTTGTGAAGGGTTTAGGTTTAGGGTTTAGGGTTTGGGTTTCGGGGTTTACGGTTGAGTTTAGATGTTTAGGATTAGCGTTAGGGTTTAGGGTTTAGGGTTTAGTGTTAGGGGAAAAGGAATTAGGGTTTCGTTTTTAGGGGTTAGGGTTAGGGTTTAGGGTTTTATAGTGTGTAGTGTAGCGATTAGGGTTTAGGGTGTAGGGTTTTAGGGTTTCGTTTTTAGGGTTAGGTTTAGCGTTAGGGTGTAAGGTTAGGACTTAGGGTTTTTAGCAATGTAACTGTCGGGTTTCGGGTTAGGGTTAGTGTTAGGGGTTTGTTTAGGGGTTTGGATTTAGGGTTTGGGGTTAGGGTTAGGTTTCTTGTGCAGTTAGGGTTATGGGAGGGGCGTAGTGTTTACGGTTAGGGAATAGCGGTAGGGTTTAGGGTTTGCTTTAGTTTGTGGGTTTGAGGGTTTTTGTTAGGGTTTAGGGTTAAATGTAGGTAGTGAATAGGGTTTAGGTTTAGGGTTTAGGTTGAGTTTTTTAGGGTAGGTTTGGGGCGTTGGCGTAGGTTGGGTGGGCGTTTAATGGAATTAGGGTTCTTTAGCTGTTTTTTTTTAGCATTTTTTTTTTAATTTAGAATTTTTGGTTAGGGTTTGGGTAAGGGTTGAGGATAGTGTTAGGGTTTAAAGGGTTTGGGGTTTAGGGTTGAGGGTTAGGTTCTAGGGTTGGGGTGTAGGGTTCGGTTTTTAGGGAGCATAGTTTTAGGGTTTTGGGTGTAGGTTTGGAATTAGGTTGAGGTTAGTGCTTAAGTTTAGGGTTTGGGGATTTCGGGTTGGGTTTAGGTTTTAGGGTTTAGAGTTTAGGTTTGGGTTTTGTGTTTATGGTCATGTAATGGGTTTAGGTTTTTAGG